>NC_135388.1:20127500-20372500 GCF_051989625.1 Stigmatopora argus | reverse complement strand
TGACAAATCGCTTAACATTAAGACCGACCCTGTGGACATCTATAAGAGCTGGGTCAACCAGATGGAAATGCAAACTGGAGAGGCCAGGTGAGTTCGACAGGAGACTTATAGTATAGTAGCTAAGTCTAGTATACAGAAGACAAACTAATTCAAGTGAATACATAGTATTTGTCTTTATTCCATGACACAAGTTGATGTATGAGGGAAAACAACATTTGTTTTTTCCCCGAATATAGTCTACTGTTATCCTCAATATCGCCCATTGTGTTGATATTCTTTAGCCATCTTTGCATAACAGTCTTCATAATCTGCAATCTTTATTCTCTATTTCATTGTTTGATATTATTTAATCAATCCTCTGATGTTTTGGACATGACCAAACCATTTAATTTCAAAGAAAATTAATTTGTTTTTCCCTGTTGACCACATTATCGATAAATCAAATTGGGCCATCACATTTCTACAAAACTCTGAATGGTTTAATCCGTCACATTTAGCGATGTCCTGATGCAGATTTTTTTCATTTCCAATCTGATCCAATTTTGTTCTTAGTGTTTTGCCGACACTGATCCGTTTTCGCTCTGATGCCCATATTTTTAGACCAGTAAAAATAATACAAAAAATAATGTTACCAGTATATGCCAATTTCGAGTTTACCTATTTAAGTGAGCGCTGCTGCTACCTCTTTAGGAAATACTCTGTTTACAAATATTACATGATACTTTATTACTATGATTAGCTTCTTAAAAGAAGTAGTCCCAGTCAGCCAACATTTTTGCCTAATGGTTGGATTTAGAGCAGCCGAAAAGCACCACGAGCTTGGTACTGAAAACACATGACTACTGGATCGGATCCAATCTTGTGACAAAACCAGATACTGTTCGATAGCGGTATCGGGTGCCGACATCACTAGGCACATTCAAAACTAAGTAGCTAAGCAAAGTATACATTTGTTTTATCATTTTTTTTTACTAACTTATAACTATGCCTTTTCTTGCTACTGTCACAATGAAATTTCCCGAATACGGGATGAATAAAGTTATCCAATCCAATCTAATCCAATCCAATCCAATATCCATAAATAAAGAACAAAAAATATCCAGTATGTTCACCAAACCATGTCTTACAATCGTCTTCTTAGAACAATATTTTATTGCTTTGACCCATGAAGTCTTTATAGTTTATCATAAAACTTTTGAGACTCGTTTCTACTTGTTCAGTCCATTACATCACTTGAGAATCTCTTTTCTTCTACAGCCTCAAAAACTGGCTGATGAATGCTTAGGCCATCTTTTATTTAAGATCTCACATGGCAAACCCTTCAAAAAGAATCAACAAAATATATTGTTAGATTCTTTTTTCATGCTCTCCCGTTTTCCACAGTAAACTGCCATATGATGTAACGCCCGAGCAGGCAATGTCCCATGAAGAAGTTCGGAATAGACTGGAAGCCTCCATCAAGAGCATGAAGGCAGTCACCGACAAGTTCCTTTCTGCCATTGTTGTCTCTGTAGACAAAATTCCGTAAGTGTCCGATGATTCAAACCAGGATATATTCAACTTGTGTAAACATATCCAACTCAAAATGGCAATATTGTGTCCTCCAGTTACGGGATGCGTTTTATCTCCAAAGTCCTTAAAGACACCCTTCACGAGAAATTTCCAGATTCAACAGAGGACGAACTGCTTAAGGTTTGATGACTTTGTCTGCTCATTTTAAAGTGTCTCTTCAAACCGATTACAATCATAATATTACCACATTTAATTCCTATTTGGAGAGTGATATCAGACTAAAAAAGTTCACCACTGTGGGGGTACTGCCAGGACCGTCTATTTTTTTTATCACCATGTTTAATGTGCGTAGTCCTCTGGTGCTTTTCCTTGTTCCAGGTTCTCTTCTTCTTGGCCTTCTTATTTCATAATAATGTCTTTGTTTTTGTCTCTCTTGGCTTTTTCCCTTTTTTCCCTTTGCCAATCCCTCAGTGTTGAGGCCCACTTCTCGCTACTCTTTAGCTGTATTCTCAAGGTGAGCCATAACTTTGTCTTTCTCCTCTCTTGCTCAAGTTGCGCTTTGATACATTCAACAGCCTTTCATCCTCTTGCTTCTACCCACAGTAGACCTTTGGAATATTAGCACATTGATTTCAATGGATCAATAAGATCAACATTGAATAAAACATTTGGAAAAGCATGAACTGAATTCCTTGTAACTGAAGCATTTTACGATTTCAGATTGTGGGGAACCTTTTGTATTACCGTTACATGAACCCGGCAATTGTTGCCCCAGATGCCTTTGACATCATCGAGATGTCAGCAGGTGGTCAGTTAACTACTGAGCAACGCCGAAACTTGGGCTCTGTAGCAAAGATGTTGCAGCACGCAGCTTCCAACAAGATGTTTCTCGGGGATAATGCCCACCTGAATCCCATCAATGAATATCTCAGCAACTCTTATCAAAAGTTCAGGTGAGGTATTTGTTGCTCTCATGACAAAAGAATATTGAGGAACCATTGCACGATTTGTATTTTCTTTTAGATGGATGTGGCAATGCTGTTTCTTCTTTTTTTTACAGGCGGTATTTTTTGACAGCATGTGATGTCCCCTTGCTTGAAGATAAATTTAATGTGGATCAGTACTCCGATTTGGTCACTGTCACCAAACCTGTCATTTACATCTCCATTGGAGAAATGATAAACACACACACAGTGAGTTTGATACAATATCCTACATATTTCAAAAAGCATCAAGAATTTAGATTTCCTCCACTTTAGCTTTGACTTTTATCTGCTAAGCACAGTTAATTGAATTCATATTCATATTTTCTTCACGCCACCTGATGGTGTAGGGGTTCACTTGCCTGACTACGGTGCGGGCAAGCGTGGGATCGATTCCCGCTTGTTGGTGGTATGATTGGACGTGCAAATAATTCTCAGTCTCGCTGTGTGCCCTATGGTTGACTGGCGACCTGTTTAGGACAGGGATGGGCAAACTCTTCCACAAAGGGCCGTAGTGGGTGCGGGTTTTCGTTCCAACCTATAAAGAAGACACCTTTTTACCAATCTGATATACTACAAGTGCAATCGGAGGATTGCTGTCAGGTGCTTCTTGTTTTCTGCAGAAATCTCATTGGGTAAAACTGACTGTGCCTGGCTCGGTTTGGGACAAAAACCTGCACCCACAGTGGCCCTTGAGGGCCGGTTTGCGCACCCCTGTTCCAGGACAGACCTGGGCAATTAATTCCACAAAGGGTCGTAGTAGGTGCAGGTTTTCGTTCCAACCCATGAGGGGAAACCTTTCCACCAATCTGGTATCTTAGAAGTTCAATCAGCGAATTGCTGTCAGGTGCTTCTTGCTTCAGCAGAAATCTAATTAGTTACACTGTTTGTGCTGGATCGGTTGGAACAAAAACCTGCACCCACAGTGACACTCGAGGACCGGATTGCCCAGGACTAGTCTAGGATGTAGTCTGCCTTTCCCACGAAGTCTGCTGGGATAGGCTCCAGCAACCCCCGTAAACCTTGCGTGGATACACAGTATGGAAGACGAATTAATATTTTTTCACTTATGCGTTTATTCTTACTTTGTTATCAGCTTCTTCTGGATCACCAGGATGCCATTGCCCCAGAGCACAATGATCCCATACATGAGCTGCTGGAGGACCTGGGAGAGGTTCCGACTGTAGAATCTCTCATTGGTGAGTGGCTCAATAAGCGTATTTGAAGAACATATTATGATAATAATAAACACAAAATTGCAGTGTGGAAAATCTGATTTCCATGGCGAGTTCTTCATAGTCAATCATGAAGTTGTTCATAAAGTCATCTAGGAGACACTGAACAGGATATGTATGAAAATGAATCAATAAACGATTAACACATCAGGAATATAATATTAGGTCTTGTTGTGAGTTCATTCCATCAGGGTTTGTCAGAGCGAGTCATTCACATGATTGGTTTGGCACAGTTTTTACACCAGATGCACTTCATGATATAACGCTCCAATTTATCTTGGCTTGTTGTAGTGTAGTGGCTGAGTATAGGGTTACTGGCTGCGATCCGAACAAACGTCACACAGCTTTCACTAGACAGATCTGAATTTTAGACTTAGAAGTTAAAATAGTAAAATATCACATCTGCTTACTGTTTCTGAAACATTGTTGCACTGTGTTAAACAGGTGAAAATCCTCTCCCACCCGGTGACCCCAACAAGGAGGTAATGGGCAAGACTGAGGTTTCACTTACACTGACGAATAAATTTGATGTCCCTGGTGAGGCCAATAGTGAGGTGGATGCCAAGACCCTCCTACTAAAGTAAATTCATACGCTTTGATTTGTGTAGCTTTGTGTCATTTAGCCGCTCCATAAATGTCTAAATATGAATGTGTCATTTTAGCACCAAACGGCTGATTGTGGATGTTATCCGGTTCCAGCCTGGAGAGACTCTGACTGAGATACTTGACACAACAGCCAATCCAAACCAGGTCAAAAGAAGCACAAATCATATCTTCTTTTTACTCTTCTCAGTTTACATGAGGAAACCGGACCCACATCGAAAGACAGATAAAAATCTGTCTTGCATTTTAACCTTAACCAATGGCAGAAATGTCCTGATTTTGTTTACTATTGTATCATACTGTTCTTGTAATATTGCCTACCACCATTTGGGAATCTCTATTTGTTTTTATAGACCAAATTTGCTGCAATTGTGACTGAAAAATAATTTCTGGCTCTGTTCTGTGGACATTTTTGATTCACTTTTTATTTACTTATTTTCTCTTGTGGTTCATTGGTTGAAGGAAGCAGAATACCAGCGTGTGATGCAGAAAAGGGCCATCCGGGATGCTAAGACCCCAGAAAAGATAAAGCAGGTCAAACCTGTGGTGGACGACAGCTTAACATTACAAGGGAAAAAGGAAAAGATAAGGACAAACTTGCAGCGATTAGCAGAGCTTGGCAAAGTTAATCCAGAGAACCGCTATCAGGACCTCATCAATGACGTAGCCAAGGTTAAAAGAATGCATTATTCTTAAGTTAATTTTCCCCAAATAAAATACATGTGATAAAATAATGTTTTGTGTGTATTTCAGGACATCCGTAATCAGAGACGTTATCGCCAACGCAGAAAATGCGAACTCGTAAAACTTCAGCAAACCAACACGGCCCTGAATTCAAAGACCAAATTTTACAATGTGCAGATTGATTCATACAATCAATATATAAAAACATGCATGGACAACTTGGCCTGCAAGGGCAAGTAAGTGTCATCACATTTTTCATCTTTTCTATCAAACCGTGGAATGCTAAACTGTATGCTAATGAATGCTTACAATATCTTCAACACAGGCTGTCAAAGCCTGGTGCCAACAAGGCCAAGAAGAGTAAACAAGTTTCACAGAAATACACTGCCTCACGTCTACATGAGAAGGGGGTACTGATTTCAATCGAAGATTTGCAGCCCAACCAGTAAGTTCTGAACTTGGGGGAGGAAAAAAAACATTTATCACTGTGTTCAAAATGGAGAACTGACCCTCACTATGACACAATAAATCACACAATCAGCGACATTCCCTAACGTTAGAACTATTAAAGTTTATATAAGTCTTATCAATAAGTGTATTTTTGTAATGGAAAGTGGATATATTTCTCCTCATAGGTTCAAGAATGTTATCTTTGAGATTTCTCCAGCCGAGACGGTTGGAGTATTTGACGTGAAGGCCAAGTTAATGGGAGTCCACTTGGAGACATTAGCACTAGAATACCAGGTATTATCTTAAATATATATTGTATAGACTGCACATTACAGTGTTTGTAAGTTCGTTAACCCCCTTTTTTAACGATTTTTCTTATCCTTCATATATGTTCTCAGGATCTCCTCCAACTGCAGTACGAAGGTGTGGCAGTGATGAAGCTTTTCAACAGGGCGACAATAAATGTCAATCTACTCATTTTCTTGCTCAACAAGAAATTTTATGGGAAATAGGGAAGATCGTTTTTAAGAAGGCAACAGACTGAGTTGACCACGAAAAGGCATGCTGAAAGCCTTAATAAAAACAATTATTGTTGTTAAATAGTTTCCCCGATGCACTTGTCTTCTGCGCATTTACAAAGATATATTATGTAACCACATGTTTGGTTTGATACGGCCTGGTGGCGCGAGTGGTTAGCACGTCGGCCTCACAGCTCTGGGGTCCTGGGTTTAAATCCAGGTCACCTCCCACCTGTGTGGAGTTTGCATGTTCTCCCCGGGCCTGTGTGGGTTTCCTCCGGGTACTCCGGTTTCCTCCCACATCCCAAAAACATGCATGGTAGGCTAATTGGACACTCTAAATTGCCCCTAGGTATGGGTGTGGGTGTGCATGGTTGTCCGTCTACTCGTGCCCTGCGATCGGCTGGCCACCGATTCAGGGTGTCCCCTGCTTCTGGCCCGGAGACAGCTGGGGTTGGCTCCAGCACCCCCCGCGACCCTAATCAAAGCGGTTCTGAAAATGAGATGGTTTATTTTGATGAGATGAGATGAAATGTTTGGTTTGTAATACAACACTTCTGTGGAAATTATGCCAACACAAACCCCAATATTTGCTCACCTCTTTAATGTAATTGCAAGCAAGGCAAACGTTAGTTGTATTTTTTTCTTTTAAAAAAATGAAATATCTTGCACGCGTAGGCTGATCACTTATAAAAATTGTTTTTTTTATGGAGAGAGAAGTTGTTTTTATTTGCTGACTGAGGAATAGGATTTTAAGGATCTCTTTGCCAATGTCTATGAGTGCTTGCAATTTTTTTCAGCACGATATGGCTTTGGAAGAAATATATTCCTGGACTTCTAACTGGGTATTTGTATGTTTTGTGTTGCTTTGTTAAATTGTATTCAAAAGAAAACCAAGACAGTGAAACAATGTATTTTATGTTATGTTCATAAGTATGTATATTCTTAGATTTGGATTTGATTCAGCTTACCCTATCTTGACAACTCTTTTTTTATTTTATTTAATAACAATATAAAGTCACATTTCATCAACTAGAACTCCAGTGCCTTCCCGTTCACTAAATTCATCTTGCATGATTATGGATGTCAACTTATAACAATATCTAAACAAAGAAATAAATGCAGATAAGTGAATATTAAAGAGTCTTGTTGAAAAAGACAACTGTTGCTTAATGTTGTCATGACAACTGCAGTCGCCTTCTGTTTTCCTTAAACATGTTTTGAAACGTCAGTGTTTATACTTTGTGTTTCTTTGTAATATTTAATTTGATTTTTGATATTGGATTTAATTAATTTTGTGATTTTAAGTTTATCTGTATCATGTAACAGTTATGTGGTAATCACAATGCAAAAGTTTAAAAAAACGTCTTTAAAATATTAAATCAAATGCAAAGATTTCAAATAGACACACGTTTTATGTTTTATAAGGATATTCTTGTTTTCATAATGTTCCTTTACCAATATTTCGATTTTACTTTCATGCCCGTTTGATTTATTTGGGATTAATGTTTGGAAAGCTTCTGTTGATCATAGAAAATGAACTAGAGAATCTACAGTTATACATCCAGTAGATGTCACTCTACTATTTAATTTTAATAACGTGAGGGATCCAGATTTTTTTTCCATTCCACTTTTTACTCCTCATTAAAACAACAATATGTCTATTGTTATTAGTGTTATGTAATGAACGCCGGATGCTTTTGGTAATACATTTCACTATGTTTTATGTGTCCATGCTTTAGAATAAAGCTTATAATTATTATGCCATATATTTCTCCCAATCTGGCATTTGTTTAGCAGGCTGTGATGGAACCCAAGTTAATTCTGAGACAAATCTACTGCTGTTGTCAACAGTTTAGATTCTCTGGGCTTGATTAATGATGTCTTTTTGAGTTTGGAGAACAATTATCTTGCGGTAGATAGGAATGGAGAATTAAGAATTTGCACTCTCGAGACCATTCGTGTATTTTTGTTTGCTGTTGTTTTTCCATATGAATATATGCCCATTATATCTGTGAATATGCGTGTGTTTATTTTTTTACCTCGATTTCTTTTTCTATTTGAAATGTTGGTTCATTTTGATTGGGCGGCCCGGCGGATGAGTGGTTAGCGTGTCGGCCTCAAAGTTCTGGGGTCTTGGGTTCAAATCCAGGTCGGCCACTTGTGTGGAGTTTGCATGTTCTCGGCGGGCCTGTGTGGGTTTTCTCCGGGTACTCTGGTTTCCTCCCACATTCCAAAGACATGCATTGTAGGCTGATTGGACACTAAAATTGCCCCTAGGTATGAGTGTGAGCGTGCATGGTTGTTTGTCTACTTGTACCCTGCGATTGGCTGGCCACCAATTCAGGGTGTCTCCCGCCTCTGGCCCGAAGTCAACTTGGGTAAGCTCCAGCACCCCCTGCGACCCTAGTGAGGATAAAGCGGTTCCGAAAATGAGATGGTTTATTTTGAATTTGGCCTTAACAAGGCCATACAGCGAAGGTTCCCCCTTCACCCGAATCACTTTCTCACTTTGGCCTGCCGTTGTCCCCCCCGTGTGGTTTGCGGGAGAACGGGTGGAATTTACCAAGCAATGTTTTTCTCGCAGCAGAGACTGCATAACAAGCCATCGGATCAGACTTGCTTTTTTCAAGCCGCAGTTAATACGGTGCACGCGAGTTCGGCGACTTGGCAAGAGATTTTGGTTCGATCCGCGACGAGGAAATGAGTTTTGACCTCCGTGCTTGCTTCTTTTACTTCATGGAGTCATCGGGTCGGAGTTTGAGGGCTCCGCTGGTGCCCGTGGATTAACCTCGAAAGACTCGACTCCGCTGTGATGATTTCTCAGTTGAAGTGTGAATTTGTGGAGTCTAACCCGGCTTCAAGTGACAACAATTACGTGCGCGGAGGAGCCTTTTCGCAGAAAGTCGACACTGAGCGAGTCCGGATAAGACCAGCGGACACTTGTTGAAATACAATTTAGCGAGAAAAGCTTGGCTCCATTGCTTGGGAACTGAGCTAACCTTGTTAGCAAGGTATTCCGCTCACGGGGCATTCTACTTCGGCAGATAGGCGGAATAATTTCACCCAAACCTACTCGGATACAGGTCTTAGAACTCTTTGCTTAAGTCTGGCGTCGACGAGTTGGAAAAGTGCTTTTGCGGAAAATGTTCGAGGCAGGTTTGACAGCAATTTTGCTAACATAGCTACTAGCTGTCCGTCTACCTCCATATTATTGTTAGCTTTGACAGCTAACGCCATGTCTACGTCAAACTCGTACAAGTGGCTCACTGGCAAGGTGTCAATATGAAGTTGTGTCGCGCCATTAACTTGTTTTGTTCGACACACCTCCGTCAGTAAAAGTCGCCTTCTTTAACTTTCAGCCATAGGATATTCGGAAATAGACCATTTCACATTTTATTGGACACTTTACTCGGTTGCGACACAATTTCACGTTCAACCACTTGGAATGTGCGACATATCAGGACTTTTTCAATGGAGGCCCTACAGTAACAACTTTAAAAAATAGATTTCAACAGCCGTCGCCCACGCCTGTGTTCCAAAGTAGCTGTTGTTGTAAAAACCATGTCCGGCTCCCCGGGTACAGGGGGTTCGAACCCCAGGAAGTTCAGCGAAAAGATTGCGCTACATAACCAGAAACAAGCAGAAGAGACGCGGGCCTTCGAACAGCTGATGACGGACCTCACCGTCTCTAGGGTAAGACTACTGTTCTCATTTTGGTGTCTTTTTCTACGAGACTAAGCAACACCACCTACTAAAGTCAAATTGGATTGGACGTCTGTGACCGTCAATGGCAGCCAATGAGTTGATCGTGAGCTAGTGTCATTCCGATGTTATATTTTTGGATCTAAGTCGCCTGATTTTGAGGATCTGCCCAATACCGGGCCCGGGTACAATCCCGCTTCCCCCCACGAATAAAATTAATGAAAAATCTAAATATCCCAATTCATTTTTTTTATTTTTTTTTTGCTTGAAAGTCCAAATCCAAGTCCACAGAATTTGAGGATTGAGGATCTGCCGATACCGAGTCCCGATCGAATGCCACGGCAATCGTTCAATAAGGGGCAAAACCATAAAAAATACAGGCACACCCCGATGCCTCCTCGTCCTGTCCAATATGAACAAAGCTTTCTTAACATTATAGCCACATAAAAGGGATTTTAGTGCAGGAGTGGTGCAGGAGTGGTTCAACCAGGGAACCCACCCTCCTTTTGTTACAAGTCAGCTATGCAACATAAAATAAGAATGAAAACAAATTACTACATTTAAATGAAGTTGGTCATCCAATGTGATTAATTTTGTCATTTTGGTTGTGAGAATTGCATCCGTGTTTGTTGATTTGGCTGGCATTGAGTAATCATGTTGCTCTGCCTATAAAAGCCTATGCATGTCCAACCCAATTTGATTGTGGGGTTCGTAGCAATCGGACGAAACAAAATCTTTAGGCATTTGTCAAAATGGATTGGACGTCTATCGCTGTCTTTGGGAGCCAATGCATTCATAGCAAAGAATAAATGAGTACTAAATTTTTAAGAACAGATTTTTTTCCACCCAATTCCAATCCTCTGACCATAGTGATTGGGACCTCTTTAATCAGGTTTTGAATACCACAGGTCATTTAGAGTGATAACTCAAGACTATAAAATTGTAGCCATCTGTAGCACAGGAAATGCGAAAGTGTTTTTTTTTCACATCGCATCAATGCTCACCAGTCCCCTTGCTCTCAAGTACTCCAAAGGGAGTGAATTCTGGGAAGATTTGTGCTGAGTTCGCATCTGGTCATTCACTTGTACTGGCTCAATTCCTTCAATTTGAACTGTTGAGAGGCTCCACTGGGAGAGTAGAACTTTCAAGGAATTGTTCTGAATTAAGGATTAAGGGAGCTACAGTCTTCCGTCAATTATCGCAACTTCACTTATTGCGAATTCACTTCTTTGCGATTTTTTTCTGCTATTAATTATTTAAAAAAATATTTTTTAAAGTTTATAAAAATGTGAGAAGCCACTCTCATCTTCCGCTTGCTACTACCGTATTTATTCGAGTATAACGCGCATCCATAATTTGTGACTCAAAATTGGTATATATTTTATTTCACCTTTTCTCACCTCACACCACGGATTGCACCGGTACTGGTGACTGGCAAATGCTGAACACGTCGCCATGACAAAACATTTATTCACAACATATGGTACGGAAACCTGGTAAAACAAACTACCAGTATGAACACAATTCTCAAGTGGAATTAACAATTTTAAATCCTTAAAGGCTAATTCATCATCATAATATTTAAAAATATTCTAAGTTGGATTCATCATCATCATCAGATTCACCAAACAATTGATTCCATTCTTCTTGAGTTCTTTTTTCTAAGTGTGAGCACCGGCCAATGAAACGGGCTCTCGCGCCCCATTTGGCGGGCAAACACAGGTTTTACGTCACCGGCGGAAGGCAGTGTTTCACCGAGATTCGTGTATAACGCGCACCCAAACTTTGCTTCCATTTTTTGGTACACAATTTTGCACGTTACACTCAAATAAGTATGGTAAGACTTAGCACTGAAGAAAAAAAAGGTAGTTATAATAGGGGTGATCCTACTTTTTTTGATTATCGCGGCCATGTCTGGTCTAGATTATCCGTGATATTTGAGGGATTACTGTACTTTCATTTTGACACATCCACTTGGGATTGTTGAAAATTGTTGGTTAGAAGACTTCAAATTGTGCTTTTATAATCACCCATGACTGATTTTGTTACAAAACCATGTTTGCATACTCTTTCTTAAAGTTAGGCCCAGAAGTAAATCAGATGACCACCACAAAGATGAGTGGAGACAGTTTAATGAAAAATGACTTATTTTTCACAAGGGATCAAATGATGTAAGCATGTGTTTCACATAATAGAGATGAAAGTCGCAAGAGCTATCAACATGTAGCAACTGAATGTCGTAGGATTTGGTAATGACCATATCAAACACACTTTAGTTTAAACTTATTTCAACAGTCTTATATTTTTATTTTTACGTGCCCTCCTTCCTCTTTGTGAATGTTATGTTTTATCAAAGCTTCCCTAATTTTATCTGGATATCCACAGTTCAAACTCATTGGTGTGAGCACCGGCCAATGGAATGGGCTCTCGCGCCCCATTTGGCGGGCAAACACAGGTTTTACGTCACCGACGGAGGGCAGTGTTTCACTGAGATTCGTGTATAATGCGCACTCGAACTTTGCTTCAGTTTTTTGGTACAAGATTTTGCACGTTACACTCGAATAAGTATGGTAAGACTCAGCACTGAAGAAAAAAACGGTAGTTATAATGGGGGTGATCCTACTTTTTTGATTATCGCGGCCATGTCTGGTCTACATTAACCGTGATATTCGAGGGATTACTGTACTTTAATTTTGACACATCCACTTGGGATTGTTCAAAATTTTTGGTTAGAAAACTTCAAATTGCGCTTTCATAATCACCCATGACTGATTTTGTTACAAAGCCATGTTTGCGTACTCTCTCTTAAAGTTAGGCCCAGAAGTAAATCAGATGACCACCACAAAGTTATCAGTGGAGACCGTTTAATGAAAAATGACTTATTTTTCACAAGAGATCAAATGATGTAAGCATGTGTTTCACATAATAGAGATGAAAGTCGCAAGAGCTATCAACATGTAGCAACTGAATGTCGCAGGATTTGGTAATGACCATATGAAACACACTTTAGTTTAAAGTTATGTCGCCAGTCTTATTTTTTATTTTTTTATTTTTACGTGCCCTCCTTCCTCTTTGTGAATGCAATGTTTTATCAAAGCTTCCCTAATTTTATCTGGATATCTACAGTTCAAACACATTGGGATTGTCCCCCTTAAACTCTGATGTCTTTTGTGGTATTACATAAGAGTTGCATAGTTTAAAAAAAACCCAACAAAAACCTCAAGCATTTGTCAAAAATCCATGTGATGGGAAGTCTGACTTTACACTCAGCGTGTGGACATAGGGTCTTACAGTGGTGTGAACACTTGGAGTGTTGTTACACAAATATGCAAAATAACTTTCAAAACTTTTGGTCTCCCTAGTGTAGGGATGTAAATTGGATAACATTTTCCATGATAAATTATAGGCTAATCATCACAATTGTGAGGCAAAACCATTGAAGAGCAGTCAAGCTTAATTGTGAAGATCATTTCTACTTCAGAATACAAATCTGAACGCAGCCTTTGTGTTCTAATCACTCTTGATAATGTGTATATATGTTTGTCTGTTTTGACTGACAGGTACAATTCCAAAAGATCCAGCAGCTCCGTTTGTCTCAGCCACGACCACAATACTATGGAGGCTCTCTGCCCAATGTCAATCAGATTGGCAACACAAGCATTGAATTTCAGGTAAGAATTGGTCAGCCAAAATAAGTTTATCAATCACTATTCTCTTAACACACGTGCTTTGTACTACCTCTATTGCCCATTGTACTGTAAATGTTGAGAAGACAATGTCCCTTAACACACGTGTGCATTTTATGACCTCTATTGTCCTTTGTGCTGTAAATGATGAGAAGACAATGTCCAAAAATGGTTTTAAGTGGGTTACGAGTACCACCAGGAAGTACGCGGGCTCACCAAGTGATATGCAAAAGATTGAGGTGGTGAATGTTGAAACAAGCTTTTGACTTTTGACATTACAATACAGACACTCCTCAACTTACAAACGCAATTGGTTCCGAGCGATTGTTCATAAGTTGAATTTGTTTGTAAGTTGATTTAGTGCTATATTTTGTATTATAATTTGTTTAAGGCCTATATAAGTATATTGAAGGTTTATATAAGTGCATTTGTATGTTTAAGGCTTGTATAAGTAACACGCATTGGTTTGTACTGAAAAAAAAAACATTTAATAAAATGGAGAGAATATGTACAGTACTGTAGAGAGAGAGATAGATTTATGTATTAGAAACTGGCCAAAAGAAGCGACCTAATGACGATTGCACAGTTTTCTTCTTTTTTTTCATCATAAATGATGCAGTAGCACTGTATGGCATCATTCAATTGATTTGCAAACTTTGTGCAACGTTCAATATTTGGGTCCTGCTGCTCGATCTTTCTGTTTATAAATGGTACTGAATGTGCAACGCTCACCACTTTCTGACGCGCATCAAGCTTCGTTATTATTGCCACTCGTTTCAAATGAAATGGCTTGCCTCTTCCTTGCAACTCCCTCAATAGAAGCCTTTAGCTTTTTACCAACCATATTCAATATTGGATGCATGAGATATTTAATGATACAAATGAAAAAGGTTCTTTGCACACTGGAGATACATTCACGCACTTCCGCATTGCAACGAAGAAGGTAGATGCTGGGTGAGCTGAGCTCTCACAGCGCCAGGCGTCGGTATTAGCGGCGGAAAGAAGTACTACTCCGAAAAAGACGCGAAATACAAAATTGGACTTGCGAACATTTTTGGACTTAAACGCAATTTGCAGACATGTTCGTATGTACCGTTGTTCGTAAGTTGAATGTTCGTAAGTAGGGGAGCGTCTGTACTTTCAAGGGCAGTTCAGTTGTACGCAACGTGAACTACAAAAGATTCAGTTTGGATGTTTTCAAACATTTTTCAAAAGATTTGTGACATACTATTAAGAAATGGTGATTATGTCAAAAAAAGGAAAATAACTACTTACCTGTACAAAATGAATGTGGAACTCAAATATTGCTGTATTTTACCATTTCATAGTTATTCTATCCAACACTTTGCATCACGTTACGCCCACTTAATTCTAGGTGGGACATCACAACCATAATTATTGATTATGTCTAGCTTTGTAATGCTGCATTATGTAGTACACGTTGATAAGACTGGTCACACACCAATAAGAGAATAGAAAGCATACGGATGGAATGGAAGCAAAATGTGAAAATCTGTAGCTCATTCTGGTTGTGCGGTTTTCTGTTTAAATTTTTTTTTGTGAGTGAATTTTTTTCATTAATTTTTGTCAAAAATATTGTCTGCCATCATTTTTAAGTCATTTGTCCTATTTCAAAGCACTGCTTCAAAGTTTTTTCTTGTAGTTGCACCATAAATACCAGATATTAGAATTTTTTTCTCTCCTGAAAATTTAAGACGAGATGATGCTCAAAACTGCCTTTGCCTATTTTTCTTAACATATTGGCCAACAACAACTTAAGTTGTCTCATTGCCTGCTATCGATGCCCAATTCATTTGAGCTCAGTGGATTGGCAGTGAATTCTCATGTTTGAGTTTACTTACTTTTTTTGTACTTGATAAGCATCAGTTTGTCAAAAATGACTTTTCTGATGTTTGCTATTTTTTTTCATGGCCACATTTCAACAAAATTACAGTTTGTGGTATGAAAAATATCCAAAAATTCCAACCTCGTGCTTTGTAGTATAAATAATTTAGTAAGAATCATTGCTGATGATGCTGACAGCAGTTGTTTTTCAAAGAATAGATTTTTTTCCCTCACAATTTTGTCCAGTGGAAATCAAGAGTCAAGCTTGAATATATTGGAAGACAGTTTTCAACGTTCTGGCTCTGTACTATTCCACAATGGGTTTGCGTGAAACAAAATGTGGGAAGTGGGTGGCCCGGGGGACGTCAGCCTCACAGCTCCGGGGTCCTGGGTTCAAATCCAGGTTGGTCCACCTTTGAGGAGTTTGCATGTTCTCTTCGGGCCTGTGTGGGTTTTCCTCGGGTACTCGCGTTTCCTCCCTCATTCCAAAAACATGCATGGTAGGCTGATTGGACACTCTAAATTGCCCCTACGTATGAGTGTGACCGTGAATGGTCGTTTGCCTCCTTGTGCCGTGCGTTTGGCTGGCCACCAATTCAGGGTGTCCCCTACCTTTGGGTCGATGTCTGGGATAGGCTTCAGCACCCCCCGCGACCCTAATGAGGATAACGCGGTTCAGAAAATGGATAAATGAATGAAAATGTGGGAGGGATTCACCAAAACTAATGAGACAATTAGCTGCTCAGATGTTTCATGGTGTGGCCATTTATCACTGCCATTGAAACGGGTTTCCTTGTATCTATTGCTAATCGGCTAACAGGACAATTGTAGATGTTTTTCCCAAAATTGTTAGTTGAATTAAATACTTTTGCAGCAGAGACCTGGCAGAGCATCACCCTCAAAATCGAGCATCTTGTGATGTCCATGGGTTTGAAACTTCAGGCTGCCAAACTGCAAAGGATTTGTGACAGTATTAAAAAAGGAAATTTATGTAAGAGATTTACTTTTATGATTATGTTGGTCTGTCCAATTGCTTTTAGTCCCTTAAAGTGAAAGGCAAAGGTAAATGTGTTCTAAGTCCTTCACCTCTCAAGTGATTTGGATGGAAATAAGTACGCTTAAATTAAAGTTCGTAGTCTGCACTTTCATTTGCCTGACTTCGGTGCGGGCAGGCACGGGCTCGATTCCCGCTGGTGGTGGTATGATTGGGAGTGCGGATGGTCGTTTGTCTCTCTGTGTGCCCTATGACTGACTGGCGACCAGTCTAGGGTGTAGTCTGCCTTTCGCCCAAAGACAGCTGGGTTAGGCTCCAGCAACCCATGCAACCCTTTCAAGGACGGGAGGTATGGAAGATGATAGTCTGCACTTCAAGTACATCTTGATTGTTTCATAGCAAACAAATCAATTTTCTCCCCCACAAAATCTATTGTGAATTGGTACAGAGGTGAAATTATGAGAACTGTGTCTATGTCTCAATATCTATGGATCTGACAGAATGTACATTTTAGGGCTGTGTGAGATGAACAAAATTGTCAAATCATGCCAGATACTTGATAATACGCTAACCATATTACTATGACTTCCATAAAAACTAAATATCAACTTGAAACATATTACGTTGTATGTTGTTTCTCAGAGCCCAAATTTGTGTACATGGCACAACACTACTGAACGTATTGGCAGTCATCTTTGTTAGGTCTTAGCTTGGCTTCTGCAGAGGCTTGCCGTCAGGAATTTGTGACTACTACTAGGTTTTTTTGTCGCAACACTTGGGAGGGTGATTCTCCTGTTGTCGGTGTTGGGGTCTCTCTGTAGGTGTTATAGCTCAGGAGGGGTGTGTTCTCTGTAGGTCCGTTTGGACACTGCTGCCAGTACCTCTGTTTAACTTACAGTACAAGAAGTGTGGTTGGAATGATGCACAGGAAATTCCAGTGCTACTACCCTTGTTAGTTAAATTGGTCAAATGTTGAAATACTCTTAAAAATTACAGGGGAAAGAACTTTTCACAAATGATTACATATTACTGATGCCATTGAGTACATTTCTTTTTAGCATTAAATTGTTAATCATTGTTCAATATGGTAAATATTTTTTACAATTATGTCAACATGAATAAGTGGCCATATAAATAAGTAGGTACAAAAGTGACTAAAGTGGTTAGCAGCCTCTAGAATTTTAGTGCAGTAGAAGATAAGTTTCGATTAGGTTCTCCTAGGTGCAGAACTTGAGTATGGTGACGGCTCTTGGGAAGAAGCTGTCCTTGAGTCTGTTTGTCTTGGCTGCTACGGTCCTGTAGCGCCTGCCAGAGGGCAAAAGGTTGAAAAGGTTGAAGCTGGGATGTGTATTGTCTTATATGATGCTCTTTGCCCTTCCTAAGCACTGGGATTTGTAGATGGTGGTTAGGGGAGGTAGGGAGGCAGTTGATGATCTTTTTGCTGTGTTGATTACTCTCTGCAGTCGTTAGCTGTCGGCTTCTGTGCAGCTTGAGTCCCACACTGACACAGCGTAGGTCTACATGCCATCTCAATGGCTGACCAGTACAAGGTCACCAGCAGGTTGGTGTTTAGTTGCTCCTTCCTAAGTACTGTCAGGAAATGTAGCCTCTGCTGCGCTTTCTTGACGAGTGCTGTGGTGTTTGCTGCCCAAGTGAGATCAGCAGAGATATGGAGTCCCAGGAATTTGAAAGTCTCCACTCGCTCCACACAATCGTCATTGATATACAAAGGGGGACAGAGCGGCCTTGTTCCGTCAGAAGTCCAGGATGCGTTCTCTTGTTTTGGATACGTTCAGCGCCAATTTGTTGAGAGCGCACCACTCCCCGAGTCTAAGGACCTCATCTCTGTAGGCCGTCTCATTCCCCTGTGTTATCGTCCCCACCACCGTTGTATCGTCCGCGCATTTCACAATGATGTTCTCAGGGTGCGTGGGTCCATAGTTACGTATGTAGAGCGAGTAGAGTAGTGGACTGAGCACACACCCTTGGGGCAAGCCGGTGAGAGGTGGCGAACCAGTTTCATGTTCTGGGGTCAGTTGACTAGAAAGTCCCTAACCCAGGAGCAGGTGGAAGACGGGAGCACCAGGTTCACCAACTTGGGGATAAGAATGCCCGGTCTTATGGTGTTAAAGGCTGAGCTGTAGTCGATGAAGAGCTTTCTGACATGGCTCCCTCTTTTCTCAAGGTAGCTCAGTTCAGCGTGGAGGGCGGTGATCATCTTAAAGTCTGGCTATTAGATTAACAAAATTGTGATCACAACGCTTCCTGGAACTGTGCTAGTTGTGTGTCTATATGTCTCATCGTTTCTATTCCTTATTGATTTTATCTTCAACCTGCACAAGGGACTAAAAATGGAAATGAGCCTTTGACTATTATCTTACATATTTACACATATGTTCATTAACATGAATATGTATACTATGTTCCTTAATATGTACTGTCCCTTTATTAAATATATCAAACTCGAACTCTAGCCACAATTTGCAGTAGATTAGTGTCTAAACTGTCAGTCCTTAAGCAGGAAAACATCTACATTTCAGTGTCTCTTTTAATATGTGAATGTATTTTCAAAAATGCTCTTTAATGTGCATGCCATCTGTTTCTTAGGGAGGCTTTCCATCGGGATTGGATACTGTAAGAGGTAATCGTCACCATGGACTGGTTGAGAGGGTCCATAGGGAGCGTAACCGGATCAACTCTCCCCATCGCAGAGCCAATGACAAGCATGGGCGGCAGATATCCTTCCAAATCTAAATAAAAAGTAGATTATTTTTATTTTGAATATTCTCCTCAGGGCTTTTTGTTTGTATCTACACTGTATGTAGTGCGCATTTAAGTGTTAACACAATTGTCTGCAGTTTTAACCTCTTAAACAGAATTAGTCTTGGTATTGAAGTGATGCAGTGATGTTGGGCAAGATAGGTGTTTGATGACCATTGACAGTAGTAGGTTCTCATCACTGAATTTGCTGAATGTTTTTGAGAACCTGCAGAATAGGCATTTGTTTGGAAGGTAAATTTAAGCTATTGAATCTATTTTCCATCAAGAATTTATACAGCATATTAGACACATTAGGCTGAAGATTTTCTTGTAATCGATTCATCAGTTAATCAATAGTGGATCTGTTTGCATCCCCATTGCTTTATAACAGACACATGAGGGAGATACTCTCCCTGAGTGATCTGTAACATACTTCAGGCCACACGACTTCTCAAGTACAGGAGGTTTAGCTTGTTTGATTGCACTGATGGTTAGGAAGATCAACCGTCCAACATGATTGTTCATGGACAATGTAGATAAATAATATGATTAATAGAATGCAATTGATCACACATTTCAGTATACGTAATTAAATACTTAAGTACTATTACAAATACAACAGCAAATACCGTTCACTTGGAAAGTATTAGTGCGTCACATTTTACAGCCTCATTTATAAATGTGATAAATTCATTCTCCCTTACTCAACACACTAGTGATATACTGACCAATACTCATTATTGGTATTGGCGCCAGATATTGCTATTTTGTGGGTATTGGACAGTATAGGATTTGGTCATAAAATCAGATCTGATCCAATATTCATGTGTGTTTTCAGTAGTATGGTGCTTTTCAGCTGCTGTAAATCTAACCACAAGGTAGAGCTGGGCGATGATGACAAAAATGACAAAAATTGTTATCACGATAAAAAAAATAATAATAATAATTGTCAGTCGATATCGATAATCTTCACAATAACTATCATCTTTTTTCCTTTCAAATTTGAAACTTCAACACTTCTGTCAATAAATAAATAACTTTCCTCCTTATTTAATTATGAAAGTTTGAGTTTGATTTATTTAATAAGGGAGAGCATCCATCTTAAGTCCCTTGTGTAGGTTGAAGGTAAACGATGACATATACATATACACCCTTACTTTACAAGAAAAGAGAATATAAAATATGATGAGTTAAAAAGTAGTTTTGTTGTTCTGTTGTGCAATAAAAATAAGACATGTCCCTCCTTACACTATGAAAAGTAAAGAATAAAACCTGCAGAAATATTGACAGGCGTCTTTATTTTTATAATTTTGCCTTCAAACCGAAAGTTGCTGTGCAAAATGAAATAAATAAAATATTCAACTGAAGACATCGTCACCTTTGTCAAGCAGACTATTTTCAGCCTCACAAAAAGAAACGGTGTAAATTTATCTCACATATGGCCATTTACAAAAAAATACAATAAAAAAATAAAACAGTTGGGATGAACTTAACCCATTTTTACCCAAGATAAAAAGTTTTTGATTTTTGTAATGTTTTCCTTTACATAGAATGAGTAAAACACCTTGATATCAAGTAAGAAAAATATTACAGGCTGTCCACAAATGAGGACAGTGGGTTAAGGACATTTTCAATAAGAGTGCTCTTTGCACAGGTATTTACAAGGCATTTAAAAAAAAAAAGTAAGAAAATGCTAGGGAGAATTAATTCACTTGGATCTTTAGTGGATCTGATCTGTGTTGTCCTGCATCTCATAATCGCTCATTTTGGCCGTGTTATTGTCCTTTTGTGTTCATGTTCCCTGTTAGCCTCTATTTCTAACCTAAAATCGCGTAGCCTCTTCTCCTGTGCAAAAAAAGCGTTCATCTGGCAACAGCGGCCCCATTCTCTGTGATGGTGGTGTAATTGCAGTTTAAAATTTTATCATTTTTTTAAAATATTATCTTTTACAAAAAATATTTTATGATAATTATCGTTATCGTTTTATCACCCAGCTCTACCACAAGGCACATATAAGTACTAAAGTACGATCATTTTGAATGCTTTGATGCGACGTTGATATTTTCTAATCATTCTATCCTGTATCAATACTTCAATTAAAAAATATATGATCGATGGAGAAAAAGAAAATGTATTTTCTTTTTTTTCAATTCATTGCCAAATGCTAAAAATACAACTTTCAGATGGGGAATGAATTAGAGTGGATTTTTTTTTCTTCACACCGCATATGTTACATTTGCATATAACACATGGCCCACTCATCTTGCATTACGCCTCCAAATCCATAGCCTTTAAAATGACTGTGATAATTCTACGCCACAGTGCAACGATTTGTGTCAGGGACAGGGATATGAACATGAACCAGTTGGATTTGGTTTGTGTCGTACTCGTCAAGTGGAAGAACTGAAATGATGTCTTTCTGATTGTGTAAATTTGAGTCACATTTTAAAACAAATGCCATAGAGAATGAGTGCTCCACATGTTCAAAATTGTACACAACATAAGACTGACTGTGAACATGGTGGCAACTTCGCTATTAAAATATTAAGGCAATTTAATGAATAATAGAAGAGAACATCCAAAATAATGCTCCTTTTAATATTGGCTACAGTTCAGTGGACCTGAAATTTCTGATTGATACATGCAAGTGTTTTTTAAAAGAAACATCAAGCTGCATTGAGATGGTCTTATAGTCTTTTACTTAGACAATTCGCTTCTCTCTTTCATCCATGTTATTTGGGGCTAAAAGTACAACAAAAATTAAATATCGCCAAAATTAAGAAAACATCTTTGTGATGTGCGAGGAAAACAGAGTACCTGGAGAAAGAAAACCCACGCAGGCCCGGGCACAAAATGCACACAAGAAGATCGGGGTTTGCATTTAATCTAAATATATAATGTCAGATTTGATTAAAACCCAAAATAAACCCAGATGATATTCTGCTTCATTCTTGAGCAAAGATACATGAGTACAGTAGTCACCAGTTACAGATTTCCATACTTATTGTACAAGGCACATTGATGTACTATTTGATACATTGACAAAACTATTATTTACAAATATTATATTTTCATTCATATTGCCTTATTTGCTTGCATTCCTTGACATTTATTTGACAAGTTTTGTCATTTAAAGCAGGTTGGTATAATAAACATTTAACAGCATTCATTTTCCTTGACCATACTCCACATAGAAAGCTCTCCATATGGAACCGTGTACCTCTCCCCACCTCCAGACAACAACTGGAGAAGGTAAGTTGCCTTGTTTGCCAAAATGTTTTTCTGTCTTTTTATCTGTAACAAATCATTTTTGACAACTTGTTATGTTGCCACCCTTTTCAACATATCGCCACATTTCTGGCTTCACACATAAAGATATAAAATTAATTTTTTGTCAAGAATTAACAAGTGGGACATAATCGTCAAGTGGAATGAAATTTATTGGATATCTTATACTTTGTTAATAAATAAAATACTGAAAAGTGGGGAGTGCAATGTTATTGCCCATCCCATTAATACTTTATTGGGACACTTTTTGCTTGGGGGATCTCTCTATTAGTTTTGCACATTAAGAGACCAAAATTCTTGTCCATTCTTCCTTGTAAAGCAGCTCGAGCTCATATACATATACCAGAGCTGCCAACCTCTGTCGACCCCATTTCAGGAGTAACCTTGTCCCATTTCCGGAGTTTATCCGGAGTGAATGCGATTCACGCAAAATTGATATCCGCTGAAGTCGCACAAGACGAATCATTCATCAGAACTTGTAACTCGTATGAATCACAATGCACTCTTGTTACCAAATTCTTCAGGTTTACAGTGCAGTTGAATCAAGATGGTGGAAGCCGTAGCGATGGTGTGAATTTCGAGGCATTTAAATTGGAAATTTGGTACTTTTCTGAAATGGTTGCTTCAAAAAAATTAGAGTGACAATTTTTGGGGGGTTTCCGGAGTTTAGAGAGGTTGTCCGGAGTCCCGGAGTTTGCATTGCATTTCTGGGTAAACTCCTGAAATTCCGGAGTAGTTGGCACCTGATATACATTCATTCATGGCATATGTTTTTTAATTATAAGAAACACACCACTGACATAAGAAGCATTGAAATATAGTGTAACCATATATGTACATATATTATACTGTATAGGTAGATATGAGGTTGTTCTCATATTGTAGCAGTCACCATTGGGAACATTGACTTACAATGAGAAGAAAGTAAATTACTAAAGCTGAGCTACACTTTCCTAGAGGCACGCCCCTACACTCTTTAGTTTTCAATGCTTGCGTGGCCGCATGCCAGTCAACATTGCTTGCCTTCCATCGTCCTAACAGACATTTACCTTGCTGTGCAATTAGTGGAACATATCAGTTTGTATTGTAAAATAAGTAAAAGTGGCAGCCTCACCCACTTGTCATTGTTGATGCCACTAAAACAGGTTGGCTCATAAATACACAGAGCAACCATACAAAAAGGTTTTTAGAGAAGGTGTTTTCTCTCTGTGCCATGTGACATAGTGGCACAAGTGCACAGTGCATATACATAATTATTCAGATTACCATAAATATATTCAGTTATTCACGGGGCATTTTTAGATTGACAGCAAATTTTTCCATCGCAAAATGTTTTTAATTGGTCGCTTCAAAATTGCAATAAAAATACAAGTTTTTCCCCTATAATGACTGATTAATCATGATGATTGATTATGATCAGATTCATTCATTCCTTTTCCGGACCGATTATGCTCACAATGGTTACTGGGGATCCCGGCGCCTATCCCAGGCAAGTATGGACACCCTGAATTGGTGGTCAGCCAATCGCAGGGCAAATGACTAGATTGTTTGTCAAAATAATCTTGATTTTAATTTCGGGCATAATTGTGCAGTTCCATACATCATTGCGCGAACCATGAAGGTGAAATGGCATAACAATCTCAAAACACATCATTTTTATAAATTTTTATTTACCCCAATGATATGTTGTTGCAATCTTAGGCAGCAGATTTGTCAATTATCTGCTGACCAAACATAGTCTCCTGCACAATCTGCAGGATATTGTTGCCACAGTGTGAATTATGGCAACCTCTCCCTTAATGTAGTGGATTTTGGCCCAGTGCGATATCGCTTATTTGGCGGGAATTCAAATCTTCCCAAGCTTACTAAGCACAATTTGTCTGTAATGTATTCAGAGTTTTTATAAAGATGTAACATTTGGACTGCTTGATGTGATTTTGAGACAGTATTTTTAATATTGCTTTTTCTAGACATGCGTTACATCATCAACATTTCGTTGCAATCCCTAATTGGAAACTCGTCAACAAAACGCCACCCACTTTAACATTGGAGACCCATCAGTGACTAATATGCTGACAATGCTGATCAATTTAACTTTGCATTTATGATTCACATATATTTCTAATAACTGGGCATATACAGTCAGTTAGAAATCATTGGATCAGCAATTTCAGTTAAATAGAGAAGCATTTTACATTGAATTAGCATAATTCGTTCCACAATCTAGCCGCTATGAACTAGGGTTGAGCCAAACAGTGTTTTTTTCTTCTCCTGACGCTTGATTATTTTTACGATTAGTCTAAAGATGATTTTTTTTCCGAATCTAGTTATTATTTTTGGGGTTGATGATCATTGGTTCATTTTCCAAAGGTGGCCAGCCAATCGCAGGCCATGAGGAGACGGACAACCATTCACAACCTAGGGGCAATTTTAGATTGTCCAATCAGTCTACCATGCATGTCTTTGGAATGTGGGAGGAAACCGGAGTACCCGGAGAAAACCCACACAGGCTCAGGGAGAATATGCAAACTCCACACAGGTGGGCCGACCAGGATTTGAACCCAGGACCCCAGAACTGTGAGGCCGCCATGCTAACCACTCAATCCACCGGGCCGCCCTCTATCCAAATTAAATTAAATAAACTGAAAACAATGTAGTGTGCCTGGTGAGTCTCTCTAATCATAAAAAAATGGTGTGTTTGGTGGTTTGGACACAACTAGGGCGAGACCGAAATAAGTCTTTACATCTCATCTCACTGTAAATGAAAAGCTGTTCTCATCAGGGTGCCCCCCGCTTCCTGCCTGAAGTCAGCTAGGATAGGCTCCAGCACCCCCCGCAACCCTAGTGAGGATAATGCGGTTCAGAAAATTGTTGAATGGATATCATATAACAGACAAACAGTGATATTTGAGAAGTGAAATGAAGTTTATAGGATTTACAGAAAGTGTGCAATATTTAATTTAACAGAAGTAGGCAGGTGCATACATTTGGGCACTCTTGTAGTTTTATGTATTTGAATATCTTATACTCCAGTGCGACTTAAGTGTAGTCACATAATAAAATATCATTTCACCTTTTAGTTTTACACTGAACCGCATGAAGGGTCTCAGGCTTGTTCATAATTTACATTGGCGGTGGGTGGACTTTTTTTGTATAGCAATACCTAAACTATAAGAATAAATAGACATCTTACTAATGTTAGCCCCCCCCCTCCTTATTTAGCAAATAGTAGACTCATTTACTCTAAAGTTGAGCAAGATGGCAGCGCAAGTGTTCTCTTTCTTTGCCATATCGAGACCTTGCACCTTCCCGACGATTTTCATCATTCTCTGTGACTCTCCGATACTAACTGAGCGCGGAGGGGATCATCGCTAAAATATATTGTAACATCGACAAAAGAGTCGCCAGCTTTGTCAGGTTTTTAATCATTTATTTGGATTTTGAAAACATCACGGCTACTCTCCGCCGTAGCTGATGCAAACAAAAATAAAAACTTCGTCCAACTCTTGAACACATCTATTTGCCCCTACCACTACTCACTCCCACGTGCGTTCATAAATAGTAGGAAAACACAACTTGGACATTAGAACCTGGTTTGTTACAATATCTTGGACACTGACTGAGTGTGGAGTGTTGCCTATATCTTAGACCAGGGGTAGGGAACCTATGGCTCGGGAGCCACATGTGGCTCTTTTGATGGGTGCATCTGTCTCTTTGCTAACCTGTGAGCTAAGATATCGCTGTTGACAGAACTGAGATATTACATTTAGAATTGCTTGAATCTTCATTTTTTTTGCTTTAATCTTCATTTTTTTTGCAGTAGACTTAGCAACAGCATAAGAATCTTTTAAAAATATTCATTTTTTTCCACTTTAAAAGTGGTGAAATTACAAAAAAAAATTGAAAGGGCACTCGTTTACATGTATGTATTTTGACTTTTAAATTCGTACTATGGCTCACAAGGAATAACATTTGAAAATTTGAATTGTTTGTGGCTCTCTTCGTCAAAAAGGTTCCCGACCCCTGTCTTAGACGCTAACTGATCGCGGAGAGGAAAAGGGGGTAAACTGAATCTTATAAAGGTGTATGCTGAAAAATACATCTTTAAAAACGTCCCATGAGATAGCGGATGCCAGTGGAGGCGGCAATCTAGATATCAAGTTTCTTTTATTCTTCCTACCATATGAACATTTTATATTACACGTCTGTTCTTTGTTATGAATTTTATCAAATAAAATTGCCCCCAAAATGCAACTTACTCCAATATGACTTTTTATCCCCTTTAATTTAGTATTTTTTTGGCTAATGGGACTCCTAGTCCAAAAAATATGGTTAATAAATACTAAACAGTATAAAGTCCACTTATTAAATATTATACAAAAGAACAAAATGATCTTATAATATACTGCATATACAGACGATTGTGTGTTTTTGTTCCACTAGTACTTTTAACATTTCCATTCATCACAAACCTACGCTTTAGTAAAGCTGGAAGCAGTTGTTGCTTTTGTAATAGAACGTTTAGTGCTTATAAGTTATTTACATTGTACAGCCAGTGGAACTTTTCTAAAGAATAGATGTTTCAATTCAATGGCTACCCCGGGAAATTATCTTTGGTTTGTTTTGCAATGCAGAAACAATTGCTAGGTTCTTTGTCTCCAGGGATTGTTGGGAGGGAAGTGTTTACAACACCAACTACATCTGCATTGCTTTATAGCCGTACAATCTGGAGGAGAAAGCTCTTTTACAGCTGCAATGGTTTAAATGACTACCTTTTTTGCTCAATAATCTTCCATGTATAATTTGTTGCAACCAATATAATGAACAGAGCTTTTTTATTTTAAAAACTCAGTCTAATTTATTTGAAATGTCACCCAAATGGGTTGGGTTTTTTAATTATACAATTGCACAATCAGTCGGTACGCCTTTTGTATGCACTAAATTCAAGATTCTGTAGATGTCGCTGTATGTTGCTGACAGCTTGACTGTCTGGGTTCATTGCTTGGTGAGGTGCTATATTTATATAGTGAAAAGGGCAGAAGTGACTGACGCACATGCGCATATCATGCTCAGAGCATGACACCTTTAGCAATCGGCGATGACATTTTCATCTCCTACCAGTTCCCGAGACGATCTGGGTTAGAGACGAAATGAGGAAGATGAGATCGGTTTTACAAAAAACTTACTTTAAAAAAAATAAAAAATAAAAAAATCCTGTAAAAAAGTTGTTGTACGGCGCACACAATTTGAAATGATTAAAAACGGATAAAATACGGGAAAAACGTTGACAGGATATTAAGATGTGACAGACAGTTTTTTCATGATTTGACTGAGGCAAAATAACATGCCTTTTCTCTCGAATATTTGAGTTTGATTTATTTAATAAAGGGACAATACAATTAATGAACATCACTTAACATAAATGAACATAAACATGTTCATGTTAAAGAGCATATATGTGTAAATACCTAACATTATAGCCGAAGGGTAATTTCCTTTTCAGTCCCTTGTGCAGGTTGAAGATAAAACTAATAAGTATAGAAAGCAGCATAGAAACAATGAGACATACACAAGTAGCACAGGTCTAGGCAGCATTGTAATCCCAATGTTGTTCATCCAGCAGCCAGGCTTTAAGATGATTGGCAAAGAGGTTCAGAGATGGAAGTTCGCGTAACGTAATTGGTATTAGGTTCCAGGTATGTGAGGCACGAACAGAGAAGGTGGTTTGGCTAAATGCACTCTTTCTGAAGGGAACTACAGTCACCTCTTGAACCAGCTCTCATTGATCTGGTGGAATTTTTTTTTTTACAAATTCTAATTCTTGCTGTGGAAGAGGAGCTTTGTGATGGGAGCTTTTGTGAACCAAGATGGTATCAGCATATTTAACAGTATTGTCCCCGTCCCCATTCAGGCGTTTGTGTTTTTTAATATCTGACAGTGATGGTATGTTTTATGTCCAATACTTTCAGAGCTTGCTTATAAATGGTGTCAATATATTGTTATAAACATTTGTTTCAGGTGTACTGTAATTATTTTCTGTATAAAAATTGAATTTGGTCTTCAAAAAGGCTTTTTTCAAACTTGAGTCTTGAAAAAAAGTGGGGCGTCTTATATTCGGGCTAATGCGGTATTATTGTATGGTGGACCAGTCATGATAGTATATAAGATTCTGAATGCACCCCACAGACGTACTGTGAGGCTGCAGTCTTTTAAGTAAAATGAATAAAAGGTCCACCTACTGCAACAAGAGAGCATGGTGCTTATTCGTCCATAAAAATACATGGATAAACCACTATCTTCTTAAAACTGCAGAGTTCAAAGGTAGAAAATAAAGTAGTAGTTTTAAAAAATACAGTATGTAACAAAAACTATGGCATGTTACATTGTTTCCTAGATTCTCTTTGTTTGCAGTTGCCTCTGCGTGGCTAATTCGGTAGTTGTTTGATTTAATTTGCCCAAGAGTTATTAAAAATTCCCAAATAAATAAATTATATAAAGGCCTGACAGAAGATATGTAACTTTTAGGCTTGCTCCAATAGGCACTGACAGGGCTTCTTAGTCCATAGTAGTAGGTGAAATAGACTATTCTGGTATACCTCAGCAATCCAGCACTTATGATCAGTTTTTGCACTTTTCAGCACTTCAAACTATGTTTACAGGATCTCAATAGACACATCACCAGCTCTTATTTACCATCTTAATTGATCCTAAATGTGCTGCTTCTTGCAGCTGTACACCTTGAGGAGGCATTTTGAACATGCTAAGCCAGGGGTCGGGAACCTTTTTGACGGAGAGAGCCATAAACAATTCATATTTTCAAATGTTATTCCTTGAGAGCCATACTCAAAATTTAAAAGGAAAAATACACTAAAATCTGTGCTATTTGTAGTAATGTCACCATTTTTTAAGTACCAACGATCTCTGAGATCTTTTGGCAACATTATCGCGCTGTTGCTAATCAATGATAATCATTGGGAATATGCATGCAGAAAAATGTAATGGAAAAAAATGTTTAAAGCCGCACTAGAAGTAGTGTCGGCGCCACAATGATCACATAACGCTCCTACTGATGCATTCAGGACTGAGCTCTCAACAGCGGTTACCATATTTTACTTCACATTTTAGCGGAGAGCCGTATGCACCTATCAAAAGAGCCACATATGGCTCCCGAGCCATAGGTTCCCTACCCCTGTGCTAAGATGTAGTAATATATATTACAAAGAGCTGCCTTTTAACATACTATTTTGTGTGATTGATTTGAATTACAATGCTGGTAAATTTTTGTATGTAAATCATATTTTGCATGTAGCTTGTTAGTGTTGAGTTGTGTGTCTGCTTGAAGGTCAAACCCATGATTTAGTCCCACGCTCTTCCCCTTCTTTCTACCAATCTTTGGCCTTTTGTTTTTGTACTGGTCTCTCCTGGGATTGTAGCTCAGACAAAACTCCCTGGAGATGATAGCACTGTATTGTAGCATTGCCTTTGAAGGAAAGAGACATGTTTTTGTTCCGTTTTTAGATATATCTCGCCATTCATTTTTATTCAGGAGCAGGTGATAGGCTTGGACTTCAGGCTTTCGGAATGTAGATGGAAAAACAATGAATGTCAATTTCGATGATCAGCTGTATCTTATTTAGGCCTGGGCGATATGGCAAAATTACTATCATGATGAAAAAACGTATCAGTCTATCTAAAATTATCACGATAACTATAATCTTTTTTCTTTCAAATTCAAAAATTCAAACTTGTGTGAATAAGTAAATAAATTAATTTCCTCATTATTCATTTATGAAAGTAACTATGTTACCTTACTTTAAAAGAAAAGCGAATTTAAAATATAAAAATGTTAGTATTTTTGTTGTTCTGTCATGCAATAAAGACAACTCCCTCATTACACTATTAAAGGATATTAATAATAAAACCTGCAGAAATATTGACAGGCGTCTTTATTTTTATAAATTTGCCTTAAACCCAAAAGTTGCTGTGCAATATGAAATAAATAAAATAATCAACCGAAGACATCACACCATTGGCAAGCAGACTATTTTCAACCTCACAAAAAGAAACGATGTAAATTTACAATGCAGTATTCCCCCAGTCCTGATTTCTGTGTTTTTTGCATATTTATCACAGACCAAGGTTTCAGATCATCAAACCAAATGTAGTATGACACAGAGACAACCCAATGAAATAGAAAATGCAGTTTCTAAATGATGATTTTATTTACCAGAAAAAATTACAAACTTGTCTGGCCCTGTGTGAAGGTAATTGCCTCCTTTTCTTAAGTCCCAAAAAACTGTGACTAATCACAATTGTTGGAAAGCTGAGTTCAATTCCACAGGCCACATCCATACCTGATTACCACCACATGTATTGAATCAATAAAACACTTAAATAGAATGTGTCAGACAAAGTGATGTAGACTACAAGATCAGAGCATCATGCCACGGCAAATAATGTTTCTGGGAGAAAGCTGAATTTTAAATTGGTGTGGATTATTTTTCATTGCACAGTATTTTATTTCTAAATTACCAGTTTAAAAAGGAATTGAAAACAGAAGTTTTAAAAAAGAAATGGGAAATAATTGAGATCAGATAATATGATAACAAAATAATTATTGCCTATTTTGGGCCATATTGCCCTATTCTGTGTTGCAGTGTGTCACTTTTTAAGAGCTTAAAACTCAAGAATTTGTGTGGCCCTTTTTGATATTTACCAGTAAGCTAAACAAATTTACAAGTAAATAAAATACCAGAACACAAGATGTTATAGAAAGTTTGCTGTATAAACACATTTCAAATACAGTATTTGAAATCATTTTTGCCAAACTGATAAAATACATACTTAACGGTCTGCTTCTGTTTGAGACAAAACAGAACATGATTGTATCCCATACCCAAGTCATAAATCATTTTCACAACATCCTTAACGCTAATATAATGAATGCATTATATAACACCAAACAGTAATCAGAGAGCAGAAACCAACAAAAATTCTCAAACAGCATAGTACCATAATATTTATTTCATAAATGTTTACCGTATTTTCACACCTATAGGGCGCACTTAAAAGTCTTAAATTTTCTCTAAAATGGACGATGCGCCCAATCAATTAGTGCGCCTTGGTTATGCACTAAATTCAAAATTTTGTATGAGCCTAACTGCTTGACTGACTGGTTTCATTTCTTGCCGACACGCTACTTATTGTCATCAAGCCAGCGGACGTTCACCCCAAAAATGGCCTCCTCGCGTATTCCAAGCATTACGGTAAATCCATTCAAATCATCCCAGACGAGTGGCGAGGCAGTTGACTTCCGTGTGTTGTTTTAAAAAATAACATCATTAATCATAATGGATGATTACTTTTTGATAAAACTATGCCAGCATATTTAAACATATCGATATTTGGATATGTGTTGGATCTCAAAGCACTTCATTCGAACTGTATATACAATAATTTTAAGGCCTTTGGATCATTGTAAAATTAATTTAATCAAAAGCTTTATAGCCCCAACATGCTCGCTGTTTTAAATGTCATGTGAAATAGTGCTTTTTCATCTCATCTTTCTTTTTTTTCTTTTCAATTACCAACACCTCGTCTAAACTACCTCTTCACTTGGCAGTCTTGCACTAGTCTAGATTTTCCGTGGGCACTAAAATAAGGCCAACATTTTTTTTTCCACCCTGAACCTTTTCAGTGCCACTTATTTTTCCAAAAAGTGAGTGTCAGCCAATTTCAAGCAGCTTGACTGATCTTTCAAAGTCCGCAGAATATTATGTTTGATGATCATGTAAACGTAGATGCTATCAAATGAAATTTTTGAATGGCTAAAAAAAAAGTTTGTTCGTTTTTGTAAAAAAAAGAAATTAGTAATAGCTTAGCTTCCACTTGTTTTAGGATATTGTAGAACACAAATTATTTTTTTAAATGAAATTTTCATCATTAGAGTGACATCATTTTCATAAAATCTTTTTATATGGCAGGTCAAAATGAGAATTGACCAGGTTCAAATTCCACGTCTGCACTTGACAATTCATTGAAATAGCATTTTAAAGGTGGACTGCTTACAAAAGGAATGGATCTAAATGGGGCAAATAACAAAATGAGAATTGACCAGGTTCAAATTCCATGTCTGCACTTGACAATTGATTGAAATAGCATTTTAAAGGTGGACTGCTTACAAAAGGAATGGATCTAAATGGGGCAAGCTAGGTACTTTGTTGCTGCAGCCACCCACTCAACTCGACTGCGAAGCAAACACATTTTAAGCACGACTCAGCTGGCTTTCATGCAACCCAAAAGCGAGCTTTGACTTCCCTAAATAGTTGATGCAAATGATACTCTATATCATTTGAGATTAACAACCAGTGAATAAGTCAAATATTTTCAAACCGACTTTCTTATCAGAAATTTCAAAAATCTGAAAATGCTCTTTACTAAGACATTTTGTGTGATGTAAAGATCTAGAAAAATAGACATCTGTTGATTTTTTTTCAGCATTCCAAGATCATATCTTCAAATGTAATTTGTAATCACTATGTCATTTAAACAATTAAAATGTATTTTATTGGTTCCTAAAACCTACTGTTTTTGTTCTTTGAACTTTTATAGACAGACTTTGTGTTTTGATAATTGAAATAGATTTTATTACTACACCAATTTTTATTGTGATTGAGTTACTATAGGGCGGCCCGGTGGATGAGTGGTTAGTGCCTCGGCCTCACAGTGGGGAACCTGGGTTCAAATCCTGGTTGGTCCACCTGTGTGGAGTTTGCATGTTCCCTGTCCTCTGTGGGTTTTCTCCTGGTACCCACATTCCAAAGACATGCATGGTAGGCTGATTGGACACTCAAAATTGCCCCTAGGTATGAGTGTGAGTATGCATGGTTGTTTGTCTCCTTGTGCCCCGCGATCCTAATAAGGATAAAGTGGTTCAGAAAATTAGATGAGATGAGATGAGTTTATATATAATTGTTCGTAGTGATGTCATGTGACTTTCTATTTTGTCTTGGAGAGAGAGTTTGCCTGGTTTTACGTAATGGGGTTACGGCAAAAAAAAGGTTATGAAATTATTATTTACTTTAATATGTAACCATAGCCAGTGACATCAAATAAATTTATGTCTAGGTCGACTCAATTTTTAATCAATCACTATATGGACTAAAAGCTAGTTTTACCTTTTGTTTTTAACTCAAGTCATGACAACATTTTTACATTCAATAGGGATGCAATTGACTTTTTTGAGCAAAGCTACAGTGCTACATTTTTTCTCACTTTGTTCCAGAGACTTTCTACATTTTTATAAATATACTCATTTCTGCTTAACTCCAAGTACATTTGTTTCTTTTGAAGGGATCAGCCCCCGTGGAGTGAGGAAAAGCGGCCTGGGTATAGATTAATATCACAACTCAACAGGTGACCCTTGACCCCCCTTCCCCTCTATTGTCACTATGCTCAAGTCTATGGTGACTGCTTCATACCTTGCTCATACTACAACTAATTTCCTAATTGTCTTATTGCCATCTTTTTTTGGCTACACAATTTCTTGCTTTTCTATAATTTTTGTTACCTCTGCTTCATTTTTAACATTACATTAATCCTTTCTCCTCTGAAGCAATTAAGGTAACCAGGTCAAGTATTATCATTTGTAATGACTGAGTTTCCATCTTATTGTTTCCTGCTTTCTATGCAGTTCGATACCCGTGATAATAATCCTTTCTTTCTTTCTTGCTAACACAGCTTTAGGAGTCAAGCCTTTCTTTAAAATAGCATCTGACATCGTGATTTACATTTTGTTGTATTATTTCCTCTTTGTTCATGTTTTATCTTTGCCTTTGGGTATCTTGAAACTAGTGAAACCAGCAGTCTGTTGGACGTTTCATGTTTTGGATATCATTCTTGAATTATACATGAGGACAAAATGGTTGGTATCCTTATGTTGGAGAAAGAAAGTAACTTCATATTCGTTTGCCAGAACTTTGAGACAACAACTTGAGTCAAACTGTCAATCAGACGTGCACCATAATGTTGGCCTCTCCTTCTGAGCAACCTGCTCCAAAGAACTCTGGTGTGGCAGGAGCCTTCTCTAGATTACTGATGTTCAAATAGACTTGAAAACAGCATTCTTAGAAAACAACTTCTATTATAGTTCAATGTTTTGTTCCTAGTCATTGTTGCTGTTTTGAAATCTTTATTTTAAGGGTTATTGCCCTGTTGCATGACACTTGACCTCCGACTGAGACCTATTGCTTTAAAAATAGGCAGTAAATTCTCCATTTCTTCCAAATGAAGCAGAGCTGCTGCAAAATATAACCAAGCCTCCTCTGTCTTTCAAAGTACATAGTTTTCCTTTTTTAATGGTCCCTTTATTTTCTTTCCTTATATTCAGTTCGACAAGCTACAGACCTTATGCCACAATGTTCTTGTGATGATTCAGGCTTTAATGGGTTTCCTTGGTTTTAAGCTCATGTAAATCATTATTCACTCTCCAGTTACATAGTGTAAATTTAGATTAAGATATGAGATTAGATAACTTTATTCATCCCGTATTCGGGAAATTTCACTGTCACAGTAGCAAGAGGGTGAGAATACAGACACAGGAAAATATATTTTAGACATAAATAAATAGGTAAGAAATAAGTTAATAAATAGATAAATAATTGTGTTTTTTACATTCTTTAACACAAAGGTACCAGTAATTTTTTGAATACATTTGTTTTATGTTATTTTAGATTTTTTTAAGGCCTCGCCCAGGAAGAGTTCAACTGTAAATGACTATTTTTTCATTCATGAATACAATGTAAACTACTTAGAATTCATATCAAAAGTGCTTTCGTAACGTATATTTTTCGTAAGTTTAGGGGCATTTTACATGTAAAAGCGTCAAGTCTGTCGTGCCACTTTCGGATCGGGGTCCCGCCATTCTCCCCCTGTCGCATCATGAAGCTGCAGTCCTCTTCTGGCCAATGGGAGGGCAACGTGTTGAGAGATTAATCGAAAGCAGTTTTATCATTTCAATATAAAATACAGGACGCTACAAAAAGATGTTTGATTTTTTTTTTATTTTGCGTTTGGAAACTGGAAATTTCTTTGTTTCTAGAAACAACATTTTTCATTGAGGCTTTTCCTAACCTTAATATTATGTGTGAAGGGACGTTCGTAAGTAGAGACCACTGTATCTACTGGATACAGTGTATCTACTATGAAAACATGAATTGCAAAACCTGTTGTCAAATTGATTGGAAAATCAGATAGAGGTGTGAAATGTAAAAAGGGTTTACAATTACTGCTCTACAAATATAGAAAGACCTTCCTTTGTTCATTCTAAAAGCCGCCCCCTCACCATTTATTTTAAACCTGCCTCAAACCCCATTCTTATTTCTCAGCATTTCCTTCAGCTCAAGTTTGAGTCGTTACTGTGTCCTGCATGTTTTCACATATTATTTTCTTTTTTTAGTCATTTATTCATTTTTAAACATTTAATTGTGCTGTAATTTTTTTAAATACATTTTGTAATCTTTTATTCTCTTTTGTGAGCTTAAACTTGTACTTGATTTAAGTCAAGCTTACACTTTTACCTATGATAAGAGACCAATTTGGCATCTATTTTTAATGTAAAAACCTTTTGTTAATTCATGCTGTTTTAAAATCAGATCAGTTAATCTGATCCTGTGATCATTTATTAAATGTGATGAAATTATCATCTTTCATTCATCAAATTAGTTAAATTTTTCCATAAACTGTCTTGGAGTCGTCCTTAAAAAAACGTTATAATTGATCTTTTTTCTTCTAGTCTGTAGATCTAACTCAATGATACTCAAAATGTATGATTTGCCATTACCCACTGAGGAGACCTTATCAATGTTTGCAAAGCGAGTCATTAATGAATACTGGATACTGATGATAAAAAAATGCAGGAAAATAATGATGGACCTTAATTAAAAAATTAACTTCTATATTTCAGAACAATGACAGTCTCTGGTAAGAGCACATTAATGGATTTTTTGCAATCTGTCATTGTACAAGCTTTACCCAGTAATATAATAAAGTAGGTAGATGTTAAAGTGTAAAATTTTCACTAAACTTTTTTAGGTCACAAATATCCAATTACGTGCCAAAGATACATATTTACCCCTTACTAACATTTATTTAAGTTTTTTCTTCTTCTTTTTTTGTATTAACTGACAGAGTAATGTGGAGGAAGCAAAATGACTCACTGATCTTGTTGCCCTAAGGGTGATGGGCCTCTGTCCAGAGTGCTAGAACATATTTATTCTCTCCTTCCTACACAGAACCAACTCAGACTCTGCTCTTCATACAAGTGCTATGAACCCAAACCCTCAGAACCCCTTCAGCCTGAACCATCAAATGGCTCGAGGTCCCCCGCAGCGCAATGGTGAGAGTAGCACTTGAACACACTCATCCACTAGATGCTCATGTGTTTTGTAGTATGATTTGCCATAAATCCTCACAATATTGCACTTCAGTTTTCATTATTATGTGTTCTTGCAGTTGTTATAAAAAATAAGTTTGTGCAGTGGGTCAAGTTATTATTTTTTTAATTCTGTTAAATGTTGTGCTTTGTTAATAATTTGTGTTATTCTAAAACAGTGGTTCTTAACCTTGTTGGAGCTACCGAACCACCAGTTTCATATGCGCATTCACCGAACCCTACTTTAGTTGAAAATACAATAATAAAGATATATAAATTCCTCGGAGCACTGATTGGCCAAGCAATGTCCCGTGTTCATCTGCAGCCAATGATTGTAGAGGCTCCACCGAACACATGAGATCGACTCACCGAACCCCTAGGGTCCGATCGAACCCAGCTTAAGAACCACTGTTCTAAGCATTGGTTAAAAAATAAATACAAAAATAACATAAAAAATTAAAGTCGAAATGAGATTTAGGGAGACATAGTAATGGTTACTTTTTTTGAATAGAAAATGTCATTTTGAATTTTTTGTTGACTCAGCTTTGATTTTGTGTTTGTTTTGGCTTTTGGCCAAAAGGTTTCATTTCGGTCCATGTCTACTTTAAAACATTTGAAAGTCCTATAAGTATTACTAAAACATATCTAAACTGGCGAATTAGGTTACAGTATCGTCGGTTCTGAATGTCAACTTTTTATAGAATGATCTTGAACAAAATTCCAGCTGGTTTGTTGTTATTATCTTATGTCATTCATTCATTTTCTGAACCGCTTATCCTGACAAGCAATGCGGGGAGTGCTGGATAGTTGTCGGCAATAAATAATTGGTAGAAAATTATTGCAATACATTTCCATAAATATATTTTCAGTTGAGCTTTTGTGATATATACTTATTTTTATGCTGAAAAAAATGTCAATTGTTGGTTGCCGAACCAAAATTACCGTATTTACTCACATATAAGCCGTTTTTGTCGGAAAAAGAAATGACTGAATCATGGGTACGGCTTATATGTGCATAAAAAGTCAACATGCACAAAACTGCAAGTAGACAATACCATAACGTTATGACGCCACGGCGCCATGACTCCATGACGCAGGAGAATGCGGCCGATAAAGTCATTTATTTCAAAATAGAGAAAAGATAAAAAGATAAAACGCTAAACAAAATTTATATTGACGTCTATGAATGAAGATCAAGGAAAAAAACTCACTTGTGCCCGTCACTGCTTGCTCGGGGTGCGGCCATGTTACCTAGTGCGGGGCGCGGCCATCTTACCTAGATCGCTGCCGTCTTACCTAATTAAACGTGCTCTGATTGGCTTGACGTGAGTAGCCTTGATTTTGAAATAAAACAAAATTCCACTTTGATATTTTTTTCGTTTTATTTCTTGTTCGAAATTGACAACTAATATGAACCATTGAAAGAACTGAGATATTTTGACATTATTATTTCTCTCTTGAGAAAGCATCAAGTTCTCATCAAGATAGACTTTTTTATTTTTTCATATTGAATTATTTGATATTTTGCATTTACAAAGACAGGCATATTAATTTCCTTATGATATTGACCCTAATAATGTGCCTTTGATTCCGACAGTATCTCAGAAATACCATGTGATGATTTTTCTTAAGATTTTCCCTTCAAACACATTTGTACTCCCTAATAAAACGATGAATATGGAGGTGAAAATTGTGAATCAGTTGGCGGCTTATACGCGAGAAATTGTAAAATTCAACAATTTTAAGGGTGCGTCATATACGCGCGGGAAGCTTATGTGGGAGTAAATATTGTAATTGCAGCAATTTTCCTCAGCCCTTCTCCGTATAGCACGAGAAATTTGCAAATGTATGCGCGCAGAAAAACATGCAAGACATGCAAGGTCAAATATGGTGAGTGTGTGCAGTGCACGCACACGCCAGCATGCGTAATCCGTAAAAATGAGAATTTTACTCTCTCCATCGCCTTGGGGGTATTCTGATATTTTTGGGTGGGTTTTTTTCCGCAATTCATCTATTCATGTTTTTATTTTGTCCTGCTTGTTTACATGTGTTTGTCATGGAGGCTGGCATGCAGCTACTGTTAATGAGGCAGAGGTGGATCGGTCTGGAGACGGTAAATTAACATGTTCCTCGTACATTATAATATATATTACTCTGCACCAAATCAAAAAGTATTTCACCTTTTCTGCAGTCTTTTCTTTCCCTACCCTACCCAATGAGGAGGGTCTCGTAGGTGTCAGTAAGCCCCTCCCCAAGCAGCTGTGGGAAGCCAAAAAGGTAAGATTGGTGCATGCCTTTAAAAATATATTTCAACCATGTTAAAACTGATTCTTAAAACTAAAATTAGAAGTGTCCTGCAATTGGCAGGCAACCATATCCATACCATAATTTTTTTTCTTCAGTGTCTTAGTAGTAAGCGGAAGACAGGGGAGTGGCTTCTGCTTGCGAGTTTCAGCGTAGATATTTGCATTTTAATGAACTGTAAAAAATAAAAATTGAAATTATTATGTATTTATTTTCCCCAGAAAAAAATCTGTGATGTAGTGAAGCCGCGAAAGTTGAGGTCGCAATATTCAAGGGATTACTGTACATTGAAATTATTTCTAAAAATCAGCAGTGGAAGTTTTGTTTTAAATTCACTGTAGTGGTGTTCATAGCCCAAAAAGTGGAAGAATTGTGTCAATGTACAAAATTTTATGGACCCCACTATAAATATAGTTGTTTGTTATGTGAGGGATACATAATATACATACATCTGTCTCAATGTCTAAATATTTAACATATTTGTGCTGCTTTCTGATTTTCTGGCAACCTGTTAAACGTTTACCCCACATACTTAGCCTCATTATTCCTTTTAGACATTCATTCATCATTAAAATGTAGCTTTTTACTTGCCAAAGGAGAAGTTTGCTGAATAAGCACCTCTTATTTTTCTTATCGGAAACTAATCTCTTTCAGGCCCAGTCTCTCGCTTCGAGGCCAAAATCATGTGAAGTGCCTGGTATCAAGTAAGTAAATGCACATTAGTACAGATGGACATTTATTTAATGGACTAATGGAGGGATTGTTTATTGTTTTTTCATGTCCAGAAATCACCGAATATAGTATCAATTGTATTAATTACTAATTATTATCATTAAGATTTGTCATTAATTAAAGGTGTAATTTTGGCTAACTCTAAAGATTGAGGTTTCAAACCTAGCGCTGATCTTTCTGTGTTTTGATGCTTGGTTGATGGAGGATTTTGAAGAGTCTTGATCTAAATATCACTGAATGACAATGGTAACTTATCTCTGCATGTAATGCAATTGACTGTTGGAGTACTGGGTATGGCTCCCCTTTTGTCAATTTCCATATACAGTGGTACCTCGAGATACAAGCTTAATGCGTTCCGGGACTGACCTCGTATGTCGATTTTCTCGTTACTCAAACGAACGTTTCCCATAGAAATGAACTAAAAACACATTAATTCGTTCCAACCCTCTGAAAAAACACCAAAAACAGGATATTGGATTGGAAGAACATTTGTATTTGTTCTAATTCGCCATCTATTAAAAAAGTAACAAATAACTAGTGGTTTAATAGTACTATTATGTGTTTAATACTGCTAAAATTAGACGGATTTCGCGGAAGGGAGAGAGACTGACGGAGAGAAGGGGGGGGGGACTTTTTGCAAGGCAACGCGCTCGTAACATAACATTAACAAATTTAAATTAACTTGGATTACGATGCAGACACACAAAAATATATTTAATCTAACTTTACACTAAACTTAATTCTAATTTTGTTTTAAATTTTTATACCTTTCTTCTCCCGGCCTGAAGAGACTGACAGAGAAGGGGGGAGAGACTTTTTGCACGGCAACGCGCTCGTAACATAAGCAAATTTAAATGAACTTGGATTACGATGCAGACCCACAAAATAAATTTAATCTAACTAAATTTAATCTAACACTAAACTTAATTCTAATTTTGTTTTAAATTTTTATACAGACGCTCCCCTACTTACGAACATACGACTTACGAACAACGGTACATACGAACATGTCTGCAAATTGCGTTTATGGCGAAAAATATTCGTAAGTTCGATTTTGTATTTTTTTCCGAGTAGTGCTTCTTTCCGCCGCTAATACCGACGCCTGGCCCTGTGACGGCTCAGCTCACCCAGCATCTACCTTCTTCTGTCCAATTCGTTGCAATGCGGAAGTGCGTGAACGTATCTCCAGTGCGCAAAGAACCTTTTTCATTTGTATAATTAAATATCTCGTGCATCCATTATTGAATATGGTTGGTAAAAAGCGAAAGGCTTCTATTGAGGGGGTTGCAAGGAAGAGGCAAGCCATTTCTTTTGAAACGAGTGGCAATAATAACAAAGCTTGATGCGCGTGAGAGTGGTGAGCGTTGCTCATATACAACTTGAATCGTTCGACCGTCAGTACCATTTAAAAACAGAAAGATCGAGCAGCAGGACCCAAATATTGAACGTTGCACAAAGTTTGCAAATCAATTGAATGATGCCATACAGTGCTACCGCATCATTTATGAAGAAAAAAAGAAGAAAACTGTGCAATCGTCGTTAGATCGCTTCTTTCGGCCAGTTTCTAATACATAAATCTCTCTCTCTCTCTCTCTCTCTCTCTCTCTCTATACAGTACTGTACACATTCTCTCCATTTTATTAAATGTTTTTTTCAGTACAAACCAATGTGTGTTACTTATACAAGCCTTAAACATACAAATGCACTTATATAAACCTTCAATATACTTATATAGGCCTTAAACATAAATTATAATACAAAAATATAGCACTGAATCAACTTACAAACAAATTCAACTTATGAACAATCGCTCGGAACCTAACTCGTTCGTAAGTAGGGGAGCGTCTGTACCTTTCTTCTCCCGGCCGGGTTGGCTCTATTTGCCCCGTCTCCACCCTGACTTTCGAGTGTTGTTTGCTTTTGTATTCCCTTCAAAATATTCCGAAAATGATGCACACAAATGTCCTCACAATAGGATAACGCACGACCACTTGCCAACGAGAAGTAGTATATACGCCAATCGCACTGACTAACGGGATAAAAAACACTGAAAAAAAATGCAACGCTCCGCCCAGTGCTCACAGAGACATTCCACGAGGGAGTTGTGACCACAGAGACGTTACACGAGGGAGTTGCGGGGAGAGAGACTGCCCATGATGTTCTTATGAGCAGCCTCTTGCGTTCACTGTCTGCTTGTATATCAAAATTTGTCTAGTATCTCAAGATAAATATTTGCTCAACATTTTACTCGTATCTCAAATTGCTCGTATGTCGGGGCACTCGTATGTCGGGGCACTCGTATGTCGGGACACTCGTATGTCGAGGTACCACTTTACGCTCAACTTTTAGCGTGCCCAAGATAAGAGAACTGAATGAATCAATTGTGTCTTTCAGTGTTTTTCCATCACCGGAGCAAAACCCTGGTCTCTCGCACTACCAGGGCTCTTTAAATACAGGTGGCTCCCTACCAGATCTCAGCAACCTTCACTTCCCATCCCCTCTCTCAACCCCATTGGACCCCGAGGACAATGGAGGATACCCCAATCTTAGTGGAGGGAGCAGTACTGGAAATCTGCCAGCTGCAATGATGCACCTTGGCATTAGCAATTCACAGGGTGAGTTCAAGATTTTCTTGTCCATTCCATTTGAATTGAATTGAATGCCTTTATTGTCATTATACAAGTACAATGACATTTCAAGATTCACCATAAAGTGCACACATAAATAAGTAGTCATAAAAGGATTTATATGCAATAAAAACGATGTGAGTAAAAAAAAAGTGACCTAAGTGGTTAGCAGCGCGTTAGGTAGCTATGGAGTTTTAGTGCAACTATCAAAGTGCAAGGTAAAAATTTGCAGTGCTAAGACTGAAATAAAAGTCGGAGAACATTCCTTATTGATATGAATCTAGCAGTTTTATGTTTTGGAATTTTACATATGCAGTGAAAGTACTTAATTGAGTCGAGATTAGGTCCTCTTAGGTGCAAAACTCGAGTTGAGTATGGTGACGGCATTTGGAAAGAAACTGCACTTGCGTCTATTTGTCTTGACTGTTGCGGTCCTGTAGCGCCTGTCAGAGGGACGTAGAAGTGGTGGAACCCGGGATGTATATTATCTTTTATGATGCTCTTTGCCCTTCCTAGCCACCGGGATTCGTAGATCGTGGACAGGCAATCTGGAGGTAGGGGGCAGTTGATGATCTTTAGGACTGTGTTGATCACCCTCTGCAGTCTTTTCCTGTCGTCTTATGTGCAGCTTGAGTACCGCACTGACACAGCGTAGGTCCGCATCCTCTCAATGGCTGACCGGTAGAAGGTCATTACCATGTTGGTGTTTACTTGCTCCTTCCTGAGTATTCTCAGAAAATGTAGCCTCTGCTGCGCCTTCTTGACGAGTTCTGTGGTGTTTGCCGACCAAATGAGACCATCAGAGATATGGACCCCCAGGAATTTGAAAGTCTCCACTTGCTGCACACATTCGCCGTTGATATACAGGGGGATGGAGCGGCCTTGTTCTGTCGGGAGTCCAGGCTGAGTTCTCTGGTTTTGGAGACGTTCCGCGCCAAGTTGCTGAGAGCGCACCACTTGCTGAGTCTAAGGACCTTATCCCTGTAGGCTGTCTCTTTCCCCTCTGTGTTCATCCCCACCACCGTAGTATCGTCCAGAAATTTCACATTGATGTTCTCATGGTGCTTGGGTCTCCAGTTGTATGTGTAGAGCAAGTAGAGTAGTGGTCTCAGCACTCAGCCTTGGGGCGAGCCGGTGCTGAGCGTGCGGGGATGAGAGGTGGCGACCCAGCTTCACTTGCTGTGGTCGGTTGACCTGAAAGTCCTTAATCCAGGGGCAGGTGGAAATCCCAGATTGGCCAATTTGGGAATAAGAATCTCCGGTTTTATGGTGTTAAAAGGTTGAGCTGTAGTTGATGAAGAGCATTCTTACATAGCTCCCTCTTTTCTCAAAGTGGCTCAGTGCAGTGTGGAGGGTGGTTACTGCTTTTTCGGTGAATCCATTTGGCCGATATGCAAAATGATGCGGGGGAAGACAGGCTTTGATGTGTTTCAGTACCAGTTTTCAAAACACTTTTTTATGATTGGTGTGAGGGCTACTGGGCGGTAGTCGCCCAGATTGATTGGATTGGATTGGATAACTTTATTCATCCCGTATTCGGGAAATTTCATTGTGACAGTAGCAAGAGGGGCAGAATGCAGATACAGGAAAGGCATAGTTACACATAGTTACAACTTAGACAATACAGTCGCAAAGGCCGCAGAACAACAAAGTAAAAGCACAAAGTAAAGCAAAGTATATGGATCATTAAGAATCACCAAATCAAATCAAGACAGAAAAGCAGCAAAAACACAAAACGAGCAAGAGCGGACGGAGCTACCGCCACCGGCTGCCACTTGCGCGGCGCCATCGTGGTTGCGGTAGCAAAAACGGATGCAGACTCAAGAAAAAGATGTTGTAGAGTTGGATAAAACTGGAACCACACACAGGAAGTCTTTCACATGATGGGGAACTTCTGCAGACTGCGACCGAGGTAGAGAATATGCAGAGTCACTCTTCCAAGCTTATCCGCACAGTTCCTCAGTAGTCTGGAGCTGAAGAATCAACAGTAGCAGAGTAGAACCCCTCGACTCCGTTTCCGGCCTGGTAAGCGCCGACAGCTCTTCCATCTTATCCCATGATGGAATGGTTGGTCTGAAGCGTCGCTTCTTCTCCCGGCAGCTCCGAATTTCCAGCGGCATTGAGGTGTTGCTCCTTCCGCTGCGTATTGGAACAGCTAGTCCCATGTGTATGACAGCATAGGCATGGCTGAATGGTTCCAAAAAAAGAAGTAGCAGAAAGAAAACAGGCTAACAGAACAAAGAAAGTTGTAAAAACATTAATGTGGGTGACTTCTTGTGTACTGGAATGATGGTGGTCGATTTTAGTTCTAGTGACAGGTTGAAAATGTCTGTGAAGACTGGTGCTAGTTGGTCAGCACATGCCTTCAGTACTTTGCCTGGTATTCCATCCAGTCCAGTGGCCTTGCACGGAGCACACATCTCAGTCCACTCCCTCCATGTTGAGTGGGGTGTAGCTTTTTCCCGAGGTTGGTGTGGGATGTATTGGAGGTTGAGGTGATCTGACTGGGTGCTGGGTTTAGGACTCAAAGCGGGCAAAAAAGTTGTTTGGCTCCTCTGCCAGTCACGCACCTGAGTCCGCAGGAGTCACAGCTCGGCCCGAGTCCGCAGGAGTCACAGCTCGGCCCTTGTAGTTGGTAAAGGACTGTATGCTCTGCCACATCGTTCGGGGGTTGTTGAGTTGCCATTCTATCTTCCCCTTGTAGTCTCCTTTGGCAGCCTTGATGCCTCTCCTCAGGTTGCCATGAGCTGCGCTGTGGAGTGCCCTGTCTCCGGATCTGCAGGCTCCATCACGCGCCTGGCGGAGTAATCGGTTTCCGGTTTGGTTACACCTGGATGGTCTTGTCCATAGTGACCCTAGCCATGCAGTACTTGATGTAAGACAATGCCGTCCGCGTCTGGGAATGTGCCCAGGTCCACATTGTGGAAAGTCTCCCACAGGTTCGTCTTTTGGGCTTTTTTGTCGGCTGAGGGGAGTGTATGCTGGGGCCATGACAATGAGAGGTAGTCTGACAGTCCCACTGCCCTTGCGTCTGTAGTGGTATGGCTCTGTATGCAGACTTGACGTAAACATGATCCAGAGTTTTAACCTCTATTTTTAGACATTTAACATGCTGGTAAAATGTCGGCAATACAGTTTTGAAATTTGCCTGATTAAAATCTGCAATAGTGTGCGCGCCACTTGGGTAGGGGTGCTGGTGATTGTTGATGGTGTCCAGTAGTAGAGAGAGGGCGGTTCTCACATTAGCATCCGGTGGTATGTAAACAGCAGTGATGATAATGACGGTTGGGTCCCTGGGCAGAAAAAAGCGTGTGCGGTCGTTTGGGGCCTGGTCTTTTGGTCGCCGGTCTTTTGGTCGCCCCGACCGTGACAACGGGCGACCAAAAGACCGGCGACCAAAAGACCGACGACCAAACGACCGACGACCAAAAGACCGGCGACAAAACAAGGTAAAACAACACGGTCTACGCATCAATAAAAGCCAACAATGGCCATGAGCAGTTTCACTGAGCCGTCGTGTCAGTGTATGAGTTTGTATTTACATGCGTTGTCCCTTTAAGAAGCTAAGTCAGTCAGGGGCTTAACAAGTTCTACACCAAAAAACAATAAAAGTCCGGGAAATTTGGAGTTTTTCTTTAGCCTAATAATTACTAGGGCATTAAGAATGACTAAGTAGTAATTCGCAGTTTGTATTTAGGGAATTTGAGCAACAATTTAAATGGTAATTATCACTTACCTTCCGGGCGACCAAAAGCCCGGCAACCAAAAGACCAAAAGATTGGTGACCAAAAGACCGTGTACCGTAAAAAGGGTCTGTATCTCACCCACATGAATTCGAGCTCCGGGGAACAGTGTCTATCCAGAACAGTGCTATTGTTACACCATCCCTCATTCACGTAGATGCAAACCCCACTGCCTCTTTTTTCCGCGAGTCCTGTCCAATGTGAGTAGCGTGCGGCCTGCTAGCTGCACAGTAACATTGGGTATTTGTTGGTGTAGGCACCTCTCGGTTATGATTAGCATGCAGCATTCTCGAACGTAGTGATTCGCGGCAAGCTGTAATTCCAAATCATCTGTCTTGTTTACAATGGATCTGATGTTGGAGAGGTAGATACTTGGCAGTGGTGGTTTCAGTGGTTGTTTTCTGAGCTTAGTCAACAGGCCCACGCTTAAGCCTCGCTTCTGCTTCCTCTCCCGACGCCGCCTCCTTCGCCGGCCAAACCCAATAACAATCCACAGAGGCCCTGCTAATTTTGCTATCTCTTCCAGAATGTTGTGCGTGCGATGAAAGTCACTAGAAACCGTAATTTTCTGCTGGAATAATAATAATAAGTTCATACGGTTCTATTTGATGTTAAAGTCCGGCATTGACGAACAACTTGAGAAAAAACACACACAAAACGCAAAAAGTGTGCACAAGTAGGGAAAGCTTGAAGCCGCTGCATGCTCACATGCCGCCATCTTATTGACAGTTTTTTTGTTACCCATTCACTTAACTGAAGTCTGAAAAAGGCCACACACGTAGGATCTTTATTCATACAGTTAACTAAAAAGGTTGTCGTGTGTGTGAAATTGCAGCCATACATTAAGTGTGGCACATACGTAGATTAGGCTTATTTGAGTTTATTTGGTTTTCTTCACGGTGAATTGTGGTTGGAACATGCGCTGCAAGGTTGGGGGATTTTTTTGCAGCTATTATGTCAACAAGTTACACAACCATATATGTTTAGGTGAATTGAAAACTAAAACTTCCCCACACTGGATGTGTAAAGGTGGTTAGTGTAAATGGCTATTTACTTTTTTGTGTCCTGTGGCTGCCTGTAGATTGTACACCGTCTCTCACCCAAATTCAATTTTAAATATTATCACCTTTTTCCATTATTCGTATATGCAAAAAAATAATGGTACATGCTGTACACTACTCTTTGTTCAAAAATAGCCAAATCAAACAACCACCTTATCCATTCATTTTTATGCAGTCCACTTGATGGGATTCATAATTGATAAGCAAGCTATATGGCCGTTCTAAATCACGCTACATTTTATTTCTTAAATAACCTTAATATTTATTAGTTGCCCACATAAGGCAATGCTTTAACCTTAAGCCTACTTTTGGCACAATGTAGATTTGCTTTTTTCCAAAGAACAAGGTCAGGTGCCCACCTGTGTTTGAGTGTTTTTTCCAGAACAGATACAATGCCATGAAAATCTGAGTTATTTTATTGTTCTTTATTTTTCTTTAATTAATCATCACATCTTAACGTTTCAGGTTATCAAAGCAATTTTAGTCCCTTATGAAAAGAGACACAGACCCAAAATCAAGAAACTAATTTCTAAATGTTGTTCTTATTATACGAATTATTGGGCGATAAACGACTGCAAAAATTGAAATAACCACGGAAAGAATGTCTATCATTGATAGACACAATCTTGTCTTGTGTACTTACTGTCCTTATACTTATTGTATCATAGTGCCACTTATTGTGACACAGTTTAGCCAATCACATCCTGTTTTTTAGACCGTGGCACTCCTGACCAGTTCCTGCCAAAGCAGGCCACCTCACACTAAAACCACTGCTCACATTTTTGGGCTTGAGATGCCTATCTCTGTCAGCCAACTATGTGCTAGCTCAGTGAATGATCTCTCTGTTTCAAACATTTTAACTTTGTACTTTGGCTGCCACGACTGCTCCTTTTGAGGCTCAGAAGTTTGTGTCTATGCACAGTTCAGCCTGACTGAGCAGAGACACAGGAACTTTTGACCCGTCTCGACAATAAGCTTCTTTTTCCCCTCTTAGTTTTCCTCCATTTTATGGATTGAGCCTCTCCATCACGCAATAAAGTTCCGTAATCACACAATATAGGCTGGTGTCTTTGACTGGTCTTTCTTTGGAAATGTAATACATAATGCATTAAACGGTTGCAGCCACAAATTTTGTTGAATTCTTAATGACTTCACATTTACTAGGCTTCACTGGTTTATTAAGTTAAAAGCTAAAACGATAGTTTGGTTGAATTTAGAGCAATCCGTTTTTTGCTGTTGTCATAATTTCAATAGGGACCCACGTTGGTGAGTCATGCCTCTTTGGTTTCTGCTGAAATATTTAGAACAGAAATGAGAAAAGAGTTGATAGCTGATGATTGATTGTTACTATGTGCTTCTGGTAAAAATCGCTGTTTGTTGAATATCTTTGATACTTTGCACATTATTATCCTGATACGGCCTCATCTTATTTACAAACAGTATTTGCAGCTATTTGTATCCGACCGACCTAGAAACTCTGTTGTGCAAATTAAGGCCAATCTCGCTGTAACACGTACAGGAATCATGACTCATTTCAGCGCCTCGAATCTGGTCGAAAAATGATTTGATATCTTTCATGTGTTTGTTTTGCAGGCCTTTCCTCTTCTCTGAGTAATCCCACAATTCAAGCATCCCTCAACAACTGTCAGCTACAGTCTTCTCTTAGCAATCCCTCAATAAATTCTTCGCTGCGTCTTTCTGGAAACTCCCCTCGGCGAAGACCAGCCCCCATCAGCCCTCTTACTCTGTCCCCTGGTGCTGAGCAGCGCCGAGGTCTCTCTAAGCAGTTGTCTCCCACCATGTCCCCATCGTTGTCCCCCATCACACAGGTACACATACCAAGCCTTTTATAAAACACAGCAATAGTGTGCATCATCTCACAAAAGTGAGTACACCCTCTCATTTCTGCATTTTTTAAATAAATTATATCTTTTCATGGAACATTACTCGAGAAATGACACTAATGTAAGGAAATCAATGTAGACCTTGGGTAATTGGAGATTTTATTTTTTTATTTTTTCTTCAAAATACCACAAACAAAAAGATTTGTTACTCTACATCAGGGGTCTCAAACCGATTCCGCAAAGGGCCACAGCGGGTCCTGGTCTTTGTTTCAACCGATCCTGTGTCGACAGTTTAACCAATGAGGGATCTTCTAAAATAAGTACCACCTGCCTGCAATCAACTGATTACACTTGTAATAGGTGTCCGCTTGTTCGGTTTGAATGAAAACCTGCACCCCCTGCTGCCCTTTGAGACCGCTGCTCTACATAAAGATGACCTTAGCTATAAGACTTCAAACACTGTGAAATTGAGGTGCAACAGGGTGTCTAACACCATACTGTGGTTCAAAGGATAAACAAAACTAAACATCCCTCGCCACGGTCGTCCAAAGAAGTTGAGTGCCCTCACTCGGCGCCATATCAAGAAGTTGTCTTGGGAAAATAGGCAAGACCTAAACCCTGTTGAGTATCTGTGGGGCATCCTCAAACGAAAGTAAATATTGGTGGCCACACACAATATTGAGATTTTGGGCCCAATTTTTAGATTTTAAGTGGGGTTGTACTCAATTTTGTTGGCAGCATTTTACACATTCATTGCTGTTTTAAGTTATTTTGAAAATACAATACATTTCTGTCTGAGCTCTACAGTAACTACTTTACTTTCTATCAAAATAGAATTTCTCCAGTGATGTTCCATGAAAAGATATAATAAAAAATGTAGGAATGAAAGGGGTGTACTCATTTTTGTGAGATACTGTACATTTTATTGAATAATGTGAAAATACTTGAAATTAAATTCTGTAAAGTAAATGCTAATGTACATTGATTTAAATGCTTTCAGCATTTTATAAAAATCACTCCCAAAGACTCTTATAATGGGTATTTTCTTTATTTTTGATTTAGGGAGTTGCTTTAGATACCAGTAACATGCCACGGGAGCCACCCCCTCCCTACCCACTTTACCAGCAATCACAACATGCAGTGGATCAGACGCGTCAGTGTCAACAGCAGCACCAGCATCAACATCAACCTGTTCCCCATCTACAAAGCATCACACTGGACTTCAACCCACACCAAGTCAGTGGTAGAAAGAGGGTCACCATCCATGTATTTAGAAAATAACACACATACTACTGCTGTCCATGTTTTTTTTTAATTACAACATTCAAATGTAATTGCAATTTATTTCAATTATTTTAATAATTTGTCTTTGTTTTGTTTTCTAGCACAACAACATGGCAGCCCTCTTCAGTGACTCATTCATGGAGCAACAGTATTCAAATCATCACAACAAAACCCTCCCATACCAGGTATGCTTGAACAATGGCTGGCTACATTTTCCAGCTGTTTATAAATAGCAGCATTAAGATTTGAAAAGTACTGAACTTGGACGATCATGGTGAGAATAATGAAGTGGTTAAGTTTCCACATGAAACTGTTTTTAGAGTTTAGACTGTACCATTTGAAGCATTTGTTCTGACACTGGGAGCGGTTCTCCGTTAAGATGGGTTCATTTGGGCATAAGTGAGCACAGCGGATGCGAGAAAAAACAACAGAGCCACGAGCGCCCGGCTGAGGAGCTCTCGGCTCGTTTCCATTCAAGCTCTGCAGTCGTTCATTTAGACTGAGAAGAGAACTGATGCAGAAAAAGACAGAATTCATTCATGACTGTGGTTCAATTTCAACGAAAAAAGGTTAAAAAGATAGCAATAACCTATTAAAGCTTACTGAATGTGTCAGAGGTAGTATCCTCCTAGTGGCATATCATGACCTACAAATTATACGAACAACTCAAATGTCTTCTTTTAATCAAAGATTTCATTAAAACAGTTGGACACTATTTTCCTAGCTTTGTTTGGAATGAGTGTAGAATTGGACTGTTTAATTACTTTTGATCAATCTGGTCTACTAATCACAAACGTACACTAATGATGTTGCTATTGTTAGAAAATGGGTAAAATGTGGCCAGATGTTTAAGTATTTGCTTCACAGTCAGTCCTTTTTCATTGTGATTGCTGTAATTCTGGATAAAGGTAGGTAATTAATTAACAAATCTCAATATTTCACCATCTCTGTCATTTTGATTGATTGAGACATCTTGGGAATTTGTAATTTTTGGATTACCCCAAAAGAACCTGCAAAAGGGACAGTATCTGATGCTTATTTATGTAGTAATTTTTTTTTTGTAGCGAGAACAAGTGCAGCATCAATTTTTGACAGACAAGTAATTGTTCTAAAATTGCATAATGTTGTATAAATGTATATTATAATGCAGCTTTGAGCCAGCATATGCCAATTTTATTCATCATGGGAAGCGCCCTCCTAAGTATTTTTTTACGAATGACAGTGAAGTGGGGTTACGCATGGTGTTTGTTTACATTTGTGTTAACATGTTGTTACGGGTTTTAGGCGAAGAAGCAGGCATAAAGACACCCGGACAGAGCGAAGGCACAAGGAGAGTAGTGTAGGCAGGTCGGGGAGGCCGATGCGAGTGTCGATAGCCGTGACGTCCGTGTGAAAGGTCCAAGGCAGAGGTCCAGGATCCGTGAGGCAAGAAACGTGGTCATAATCGTGGTCGAGATCGTACTTGTAGTCCTAGGGAAAAAACAAGAGGTCGAAGATCAGAGAAGGCAGAAACTAGGAGGTAACGTGAGAGGGTACTTTACAGTGAACTGATAAAGACGAACCAGCACCGTGGTCCAGCTCTGGGTGTTTTAAATAGCTCCGTGGCTGTGATGAGCCGCACTTGGTGCTGCTTAGCTCATGAGGTGCTGGACCTGTAATTGGATGACAGGCCCAACCGCCCACTTGTCTGGCCCTGACACATGTAGTATGTTGTGATTGTGATTATAATCGCCCCAAACGTAAAAGAAGACATATGCATCTTATATGTATGTACAGAAATGTATCTCATTTCATCTCATTTTCTGAACCGCTTTATCCTCACTAGAGGTCGTGGGGGGTGCTGGAGCCTATCCCAGCTGACTTCAGGCCAGAGGCGGGGGACAACACCCTAAATCGGTGGCCAACCAATCCCAGGACACAAGAAGACAAACAAACATTCATGCTCACACTCATACCTAGGGGAAATTTAGTGTCCAATCAGCCTGCCATGTATGTCTTTGGAATGTGGGAGGAAACTGGAGTACCCGGAGAAAACCCACGCAGGCCCAGGGAGAACATGCAAACTCCACACAGGTGGACCGACCTAGATTTGAACCCAGGTCCCCCACTCTGAGGCCGACGCGCTAACCACTCAGCTACCAAGGCACCCACATGAATGTATTTACTCGCGTAATCAGAACAAATGATATAGAACACATCTGAAAGCACCTTAAGGGTTGGAATAATCCTAACTGGGCAGATGTGTATAAATAACCATTTGCCATCAAAGTGAATTATCAGGAGAAAACTCATGCAGATGTCATAGAAAAGTAAATATGCAAGAATTCCCCTAATGAAGCCCCTAATTACCTTTATACTTACAAATCTTCAGACATCTAAAACTGAACCGTGTGACTATGAAATAAACATTAACGTCACTTTGTTTCACTTTCATAAGTTTTCAGCTTCAATTTTAGCACAATATTAAATGTGATTGCAACACAATGAGTAATATTGTTAACTATAGTTTAATTGGATTTCATAGGTATCCATGGAATTTAATATTCTCTCTATATTGTTAACAAAAACATTTGAAAAACCAAAAAATCATGACGTTGGAATTGTTGAGTCTGGAAACATAATTTTTACTAGATCTGTAAAAGAAGTGTTGATTCGTGGCCTTGTAGGATTTACTTCTTGACACGTACTGCTGTTTTTAAGAGGCAATTTAAATCATAAAATCGAATCACTGCAACTGTGACGTTCTTTTGGCAAGAAAACAAATAAATAAATACACTCATGCGGAGCGAGATTTTATTTCACTGCTCATAATGCTTTCCTGCGTAAACAGAAGTAGCAGTCTGTCAATGTACATACGTATATTGCTGTTCAAAATAAATACACTCATGCGGAGCTAGATTTTATTTTACTGCCCATAAATCTTTTGCACCTTAAACAGAAGTAGCATTTTGTCAATATACGTTTGTGGTTGTTGTTTTTTTTAATTTTGTTTTCCCGTATGATTTTTTTATTTCCCCACTGTAATTCCATATGTTAAAAAGATTGAAAATCACATGCAAAAATTGGGTTAACTGGACAAGTTGACAGGTATGACATGAAAAAAAAAATGAAAATGCATTAGAGATTTACCAGAGATTTGAATCCTAGATATCCTTATTTTGAGGGTGAGCTAACCACAAATTCTCTGTACTGCTATCATTGCTTGTGTTGATATTTTTGTTTGGTGTTACTAAGTGCTATTTGCATTTTGTGTGTTTGGTAGTATAGTATTTACAGAAGGATGACTTAAGCATGCCTTGTTATTTAACTTTAAGCACTTGCTGAACAGTTACATTGAGTGATAGCTTATATGGAAGGCACATGAGAAGCATTGTAGACAACAATTCAGTTTTCTACTAACATTATAATAATTCCAATGGCAAAAAATGAATCCACTTCTTCTGGGTGAATTACTTCAGTTAGAGACATCCATAAAACATTATATCACACAACTCAAAGCTTTTTTTTATGTCCTACATTTTAAATGCGATGAAATACACTGGGAATAAAATCCAATTTTAAAACGATCTGGGTGAATTAAATAAAACAAAACATAGCTTGCATGTCAGGGTCTTGGAAAGTGCTTGAATTTTATTTTCATGTTTTCAAGGTTGTGAAAAATACTTGATTTTTGCATACACTTTTAAAATGCTTGATAGTGTTAGGCACCCCATCTAAAAATACAAATGATCAAGTTAAGCAAAATAAAGTAAATTTGCTTCATCACTCGTACATGCATGGTAGGCTGGTTAAACACTCTAAATTGCGCCTATGTATGAAAGTGAGCGTGAATGGCTGCCCTTCTCACTTTGCCCTGCAATTGGCTGGCAACCAATTCAGTGTATGCAGGGCCTGCTGTTCGCAGAAAATTCCCAAATTTCCCATTTTTTCTGCCATTGGGATGACAGATGAGCCCTTTTTTTCATTGCATTGGCCTGTCATGTTTTAAAATGCTGGGTAAAAGCTCTATATGTTACTGGTTAGATTATTCAGACCCAGTGGTGGTCAAGTTACTGGGGTGTTAAGAGTACAGCTTTCACCAGTGCTAGGGGGGCGGTTTTTGGGTGTAAAGGGGGTTTGGTTGGGTGAGCGGAAAGTATAAAACAAACCTAAATTTATTTGCGGGGCAATAATAGTGCAATGATATTAGCACAGCACGTTTCAGTTAGTGCGCGAGTAGTTTGGAGTTTAATCAAGAAAGTTGTATACAAATAATCACGTATGCCAATGCATACATATGCATTTGATGTGTTTTACTGCTCTACAACTACGGCCTACTTACCGGGTTCTCGATCGACTCCCTGAGATGCACAATAAAACAGCCACTTATCCTGTTTTAAGGAGTATAAGAGGTGGTAATAGCCCTGTAAAGAGCTTTACTCATTTCGCTGAGAGCAAAATAGTTTGTTGATTTTGTTGTGAACTAAAGTTCCACTCAAACTTACATTTAACTCAGCAATTGGCTCTGTGAGAGGCATTTTTGAGTGTCCCAGACTTCAAGAAAGCACATTTATCAAGCTTCCCTTGGCCATAATTTGTATGTCTCAATCCACTGAATAGCAGATAATTGTTGTAAATCATGATATAAAGTGGAAATGTATGTAAAAATATTCATTCATTAATCTTCTAAACTGCTATCCTCACAATCCTGGGGGCCTACCCCAGCTAACTACGGGCACTAGGCAGAGAACAGCCTTAAATCGGTGGCCAGCCAATTGCAGGGAACAAGGAGATGGACAACCATTCACGCTCACACTCATACTTAGGGACAATTTAGAGTGTTCGAACAGTATACCCTGCGTGTTTTGGCGATGTGGAAGGAAACCAGAGTACAGTTGTACCTCGAGATACGAGTTTAATTCGTTCCAGGCTTGAGTTCGTATGTCGATTTACTCGTAACTCAAATGAACGTTTCCCATAGAAATGAACTAAAAACTAATTAATTTGTTCCAACCCTCTGAAAAAACACCAAAAACAGGATATTGGATTGGAAAAACATTTTTATTTGTTCTAATTCACCATCTATTAGCAAAGTAACAAATAACTAGTGGTTTAATAGTACTAAAATGTGTTTTCATAGTACTAAAATTAGACGGATTTCGCGGAGGGGAGAGAGAGGGACCGAGAGAGGGGGGGGGGGGAGACTTTTTGCACCCAACGCGCTCGTAACAAACAAATTTAAATGAACTTTGATTACGATGCAGACACACTCAAAATAAATTTAATCTAACCTTACACTAAACTTACTTTCTCCCGGGTTGGCTCTATTTGGCCCGCTTCCACCCTGACTTTCAAATGCAACCTATCGAGGGATGTTTGCTTTTGTCTTCCCTTCAAAATATTCTGAAAATGATGCACACAAATGTCCTCACAATAGGATAAAGCACTGCCACTTGCCAATAAGAAGTAGTATATACTCCGCTCGTATTATCGAGCAAGCTCCTCCGCCATTCGCACAGACTAACGGGGAAAAAAACATGCAAAAAAAATGCAACGCTCCACCCAGTGCTCGTAGAGATATTACACGAGGGAGTTGCGACCGAAAGACAGTACCCCTGATGTTCTTATGAGCAGTCTCTCACGTCCGCTGTATGCTCGTATATCAAACATTTTTCTTGTATCTCAAGATAAATATTTGCCCGAAATTTTACTCGTATCTCAAATTGCTCGTATGTCGGGGCACTCGTATGTCGAGGTACCACTGTACTCTGAAAAAAACCCACGCAAGCCCAGCGAGAAAAATGCAAAAATGCAAACTCCACACAGTGAGGACAGACCTAGGATCAAACCCTCAACCCCAGAGCTGTGTGGCCGCACCGCTAACCAATAATGTTCATTCATTCATTCATCTTCCATACCGCCTATCCTCGAAAGGGTTGCGGGGGTTGCTGGAGCCTAACCCAACTGTCTTTGGGTGAAAGGCAGACTACACCCTAGACTAGTCGCAGTCATCGTAGGGCACACAGAGAGACAGACAACCACTCACACTGCCACCGAGTGGCAATCGAACCTAGACTGCCTGCACCAAAGTCAGGCTGAATAACCACCTCACCAATAATGTAACCAATAATGGCAACCAATAATGTAAAATAAATAAAAACTAAATAATGGACATTAACAAGTAGATCTGGTTTTGCAAACAGACTGATTATTGGCTACGACTGTTTTTCGTTTTAGTGAGATCTCAAAAAGAGGATATTATTTCTCTTGATGACCAAAAACACAACCCCCCCCCCCCCCCCCCCCCCCCACACACACACACACAAAAAAAAAAAATCCTATATTTGTCATGAACTTTTCATTCCCCAAGAGGACTCTCAAAATATCAGAGGCCTCCTTTTTACCATTGTAGGCTACCGGCAACCTCGCTCTCCCCTTGATTGACCCTAGCTGATGTAACAATTGCACTACATTTTATCACGCAGGGCTTCTGTGGTTGCTGGGAACGTAGATATAATTCAGCATTACAGCAAAACAATAATTGGATGGGTCACATCCTAGAATATGCCACATTTATAATTAAAATTCTTCGTCAAAATTGACTCTGACAGGAGTGGTGCTCTTTAAAAAGAAACAACATGCATATTGAGGCACTGTTTTTTTCTGCTTTGTGCCATCTCTTTCTAAACCATCTGCCGACCAGTTGGACCAGTTCAGTCTGTTGGAAAATGCCATGAGCTCCACAGCGGGTGGATCTTGCCTCGACCCTTCCTCGTCTTCACTCTACTCCTCCCAGCCAGTTCTCACAGGGCTGGTGGGGAGCCATGGGAACCTGCATGACCCCATGCACATGGCTTCAAATATGCTGTACTCCAACTGCAGTGGAGGGCTGCCCAACATCATACTTACTGGTGAGTGACCACCTGCTTTTGCATAAGGTAACAAAATACTACAAAAAGAGGGAGGCGTGACGCTACAAATTAAAATTTTCATACTTAGAAGTAACAGCTTAACTTATCTTTAATTTAAAACCTGTTGCAAGAGAATTTGGAAAATTATTTGCATGGAAAAACACAAGGGAAAGTATTGAGTGAATGAAAACGGCTATAAAAATGATTTTAAAAAATCTCTGGGCCCAGATATGTATTGCAAGTACAACAATTCCAACTTTTTAATGTCTGCAAATATTTGGAAGTTACTGTATTTACTCACATTTAACCCGCATTTGTCGGACAAAAAAATGATGACTGAATCGAGGGTATGCTTATATGCGCATAAAAAGACGACATGCACGAAATTGCATGGTTACAAAGACGAAACGCCATAACGCAAGACAATGTGGCCGATACGGTCATTTATTTCAAAATAGAGAAAAGATAAACGGATAAAACTATTAGCGAATTAGCTTAGCGTTACTGTTCGTTGATAGCGCTGGGACACCTCATCTACACAGATACTCCGGTCAGAGAGTGAGACGAAGACACAGATGATTCATCCGCTCCCTTTATATGAATTCCAATGAATTGACAGTGCATGGCATTCTTCTCCGCGAACGCATTACAGTTAACTCATAGACGAACATTGAAAACTACCACTGATCGCAGTACTCCATGCAAAAGAACTACAACTATAGGAGCCCAAGTTGTCCGCCTAAGTGCCTAAACAACATAACATGAAAACTTAAGGACCCAGAGCTGCCCTCTTAGGTGCCCGAACGAAAAGAACCAATATACTAACCTGCCTTTTGATGAAAACATAGGAAATTTATAACATTATGAAATTGTAATTTTCGTCATTAAAAAGCATCAGGTTCACACCAAGATAGACTTATTTCTTTTTCAAATTGAATAATATGATATTTTGCATTTTCAAAGACAGGTATATTAACTTTATGATATTGACCTTACTAATGTGCTTTTGATTCATACAGTATCTCAGAAATACCATGTGCGATCATTTTTCTTAAGATTTTCCCTTCAAAGTAACACATTTGTACTCCCTATTAAAACCATGAATATGGAAGTGAAAATTGTGAAACAGGGGCGACTTATACGCGAGAAGTTGTAAAATTCAACCATTTTAAAGGTGCGGCTTATACGCGAGAAATTGTAAAATTCAACCATTTTATGGGTGTGGCTTATACGTGAGAAATTGTGAAATTCAACCATTTTAAGGGTGCGGCTTATACGCAGGGGCGGCTTACATGTGGGTAAATACGGTGCATCTTCATTTCGAAGACCTTATCACACGTGTTTATTTTTATGCTTTTTTTTACAATTTTTCTATAACTTGAAAATTCTTCAATATTTTATTTTCAGATTTGACACACTTATGGAAAGGCATGTGCTTATTCATCTAATGTAGTTTGAAATTATGGGGGTTAGTGTTCAATTTCATCTCTGAGGCTACATAAAAGATGTAACTTCAATAAAAGTCTGGTGGAATTTTTCAAAATCAGAAAAGAAGGTGTCTTTAAAACATCAGGGGTTGTTAGCACGTAGACAAATTCATAAAAGAAGTAACGTAAGCACAACCATGAAATATGCCCATAGCGCTATACATAGTGTTCACCAAGTCTCTGGGTGCAATAATAGCATACACATTACGCAGGTATCAAGGTTTATTTTTTAACGATCGACCGCAAGACCTTCGATCAGCCTTAACTACTGTGATGTGCTGACATGGTAAACGCTATGGTCAGCGCATGTACCTACGGTAAGTAAGATGGCGGCGCCCTGAGCGAGTAATAGCAGACACAAGTGTACTCACGTCTGGCTAGTCTGAGCACATTCAACTACAGTAAGATGGCCGTGCCCCGAGCGAGCAGTGACGGGAACGTGAGTTTTTTCACGTTTTATGCAAGAAACGGTTAATTTTTTCCTTGAATCAAATTCACGGACGTCAAAATACATTTTGTTTAGCGTTTTATCAGTTTATTTTTGTTTATTTTGAAATAATCGTCCGCATTGTCTTGCGTCATTTTGTCGTGACGTCATCGTCATCAACTTGCAGTTCCGTGCATGTCGTGTTTTTATGCGCATATAAGCCGTACCCTCGATTCAGTCATCATTTTTTGTCCGACAAAAGCGGCTTTTATGCGAGTAAATACAGTAAATAACCAGGAGCATTAAGACTACGAAGCATAACATGATGGTGGGGTGGGGGCTCTTGCACAAAATTTCCCTCTCCTCGGATATGCTATCTGAATATAGAGGGTGAAATTAGTTATGATGCCTCGTGCCTTGATGTTTCCCTCCTTTTGTAAACTATTAATGGGGTTATTTCAGGTTGACTTACAAACTACAAGAAGGCAGTGAGACAACGTGACCACCCTTATTTCTATATCCCTACAGATGAGTCCAGCCCCAGTCTTTCAAAAGACATCAGCAATGTGCTCTCCACGGTGCCGGAGTGTTTCGACTCGGAAGGAGTCTTCCCCCTGGAAGACGAGCTCCACATCGAGCCCCTCAGCCTGGACGGTCTGAGCATGTTGAGCGACCCCGATATGGTCTTGCCAGACCCGTCTGTGGAGGATACGTTCCGCAGCGACAGACTCTAAGTGAAACATTTAAGACTCCTTTCATGGAAATGTAGACACAGTCACATTTGCAATAGAAGGAGCAAAGTGCATGAATCGGAATATGCATGTTAAATTGTGCATACACAAGCATAGACGCGCGTGCACACACTTGAAGTTGGATGTTAAAGAGACCTGGTTTACACCTACAATCAAAGGTACCGTCACACTTAACCCTTTATAGCGCTAGTGACGTTTTTTTTTTAATGATTAAAAAAAACACACACAAAAAAAACTTTAAACTTGTGCTTATAAAGACCTGGCTGGCGTCCACATCCAAGTAGGCCCAATATTTATTTGGTATACGAATGTGGCCTACGTGACCAAAAATATAATGTCCGCATACTTACTAATAATTATTTTTATAAAATTTAATTATGAATGTAGGAATAATGATCATAAAAACAAAATTTTAAAATTCTTATATATTTATGGTCCCCCAAAACATACTAAATTTTCAAGATATTTTTTTTCATATTATAATTTTTTTATATAGTATTTAAATGAGTGCCCTATGAAGGTTTCAGCTTAATTCATCTTCAGACATTTATGGTGGAAAAAAAGCAGTCACAGCATTCGACTACGAATCAAAAAGTGTTGAAACAAACAAGTGAGGCGATCTATTAAAAAAATCTCAGCCATTCTGCTTTTTCCCCTCGTTGTGGCCATGGAAGCCTTGTCGCCATGGTTATATGGCACGGCAATCCCATTCCTTAACTGATGCCACTGGGATGCCAACACACAATCCACTTTTCCCAAAGCTTCCGTGCATGAGCGCATGTCAGATGTGTGTTGCAGGCCGCTGTGCCCAGGTAAGCATCCACTTCCACAGTTTCACCTTCTCGAACAATCGTGTAAAAAAAAAAAAAATTGGTCGCCTAGAATGGTGATCCAGCTATTTTGAAGGTGTTTGCCACAGAGATATACTAATATACACGTTGCAATTTTAGGATGATTAGAATGTACTACAAAACAAAAAGGGCAAACTGTTTACAAAGATATTTTAAGTACATGTTACTGAAGGATATAAAGTAGATTTATAAGAGCTAAAATGACCGTGTGCTGCATTAAGGCTATAGCCCCTCAGCAGGGACACATTGTATGCATCAATTTAAAAACTTAAATTAACTTTTAATTTTTTAATTTTTTTTTTCTACATTGTCATTTGAGTTTTGTACCAAGTTGTACTAGCGCTTACACTGTGCTTAAATGTTGTGAGGAAGACCATGCTCTAAAACTGCTGTGATGACTTGTCTTAGCAGCACAGTAATTAATGCACGTGCGCGGAGAAAACGTAAAGTGACAAATCACGTGGACACGGGACACCATGTAACATTGCACTTGTTTTTTTTTTTGCACTGATTGGTTCATGCTGTCTTACACCTACCCAAATGTTTTTTTTTAAATGACAACCCAAAGACATTGAATGAAGCCATTATGAGGAAGTTGAGATTCGTGGCTTGTTTTCTAAATGGTGCACCAGTTTAATCTAGTAACTAGGGATTTTCTATGGTTGAAATATTTGGGTTATATAAAGTACCGGTAATGTTTTTCTAAGAAATTCATGGAGAGAAATCTGCCATTTTGGGGCATCCATTGCCCACTTGTCTGTTTCACTGAAAGTCAGGGACTGCAATTTAAAGAACTATATTTTTAATATTGTTAAATCAAGGTGAAGATGCGTTGATCTGGCTTTGCCCCTCTAGCTATGCAACTTGTTTTCTATTTTATTTTGCCGCCTGTTGAACAGGTACTTCTACACTATGCAGTGTAACTAACCATTAAGGTTTTTAGTTTTTTTTATATGAGCAGATCATATTGTGAAGTCCCAATATTACATGTGTTCAGTGTCCACAGGTGTTTGTCATCCCTCAATCTGCTTTTGCAGGGTGTCGCCAGCCTGAGAACTAAAATGTCGCCATTGCCATTTTGAACAGCACTACATTTAAAACTCCTTAGCTTATTGGCCACCAATGAAAACCAAAAACATCCAGTCTGTGTGAACTAGGAGCTTGGCTGCGAATTAACCAATGTTTATTGGCGGCCAGCCTCCCAGATCTAACAAATTGAATGTCTACTGCTAACAAGCCCATTTAAAAATCACAGGAGGATGAAAAATGTCAACCAATTGGAGAACTGCCGTCGTCAATGGCGCTGGAAGAGGGGAAGGCAGTGCTTGCATTTTACTTTTCAGGCCCGAGGTGACGCAGGAGTATTAAAGATCCTTCGCCTTTGCGATATCTCATCGGGAAAATGAAGTGGGTGTTGGGGATTTGTTTATCAGAGTTTATATTTAGTTGAAGCTTCTATACATTTGTACTGGCTTTGATGTGAACACCATTAGGCGCTGTGGTCTCCATGAGTGATGGAGTCACTTCGAAGCTTATTTTTCTGTCTGAATGTCTCCAAAGTGTATTTTTGTCTATCTCCCGCCTGTTTCCTTCTCTGTCGCTCTCTCAATGCCTGCCTTCTGCTGCCTTACGTGTTTTAGAAACTTTATTTTATATTCCAGCTAGCCACCGCTTCCCTGCCTGTGGTTCTTCTCTCGTCTCTTAGTATCAATTTTGCGTGTTTTTGTTGTTTTTATTTGATCTTTTTTTTTTTAGTCTGGCCTACTTTTTAGCTACATATGATGTACAGTTCTGTTATTTAAAAAAATGTGCCCACTTGTGTTACTACTTATTTTGTAATTTGATCTTATTTTTCCTCTCATAAGGTAAAAATGTCTTGGTTTTGAATATACGTTTAGTGCTTACCCTTTTGGTTTAATATAAAGAAATAAAGTCATAACTGTGTATAATGAATGATCGTTTCGGTTCCTTTTGTGACTTAGATGGCACTAAAGGCGTTTTTGTTCATTAATTTTATGACGACCTGCTCCTAAATGTGTTCAGTTCATTGAAAAGTTGTTAAATAGAATTATTGAGGTCAACTCATCCAAGAAAGCCATATGGACTGCTAATTTTACGAGGTTATTGTAATCAATCTGGATTAAGAATTTATGGAGCCAACACTTCTAATTGGCACCGATTTGATTGCATCAATTTTATACAAAATTACCAAAAGTCTTATGAAAGAGATTATATATTGCTTATATGACATACTAGTAAATAACGTACAAGTGTAGTAGGACAAATTGGTGTACATTTCTGTGACTGCTTTGTGCTTGAGAGTACTAAAAGAGCTAACCCATTTGAAAGTGTGTAAACCACAAAATATTAAGTATTTTTTCAAGTTCAGTACATCTTTAAGTTTAAAAAATGTACACTGTCTCTTCTGAAAAACATGGAGGAGACTCTTATGCTAAGGGGAAGTGTTTCTGCGTCTGTCAGAGGGTGAATGAAATGGAGAGAAAAGTGCTGCCCAGTGTCAGGAAGTTTAACCTCAGTTGCAAGTCATAGTTCTTCCAACTTTTAATGACAAAATGCACCCATAATAGGTAAAGAGAAAAACATTGGACTAATCTTCGGTGGCCCTGACCTAAATCCCATTGAACATGTGTGGGAGGAGCAGAAATATGCTACAATGTACACCAGGGGTCTCCAAACTATTCCAGAAAGGGCCACAGTGGGTGCGGGTTTTCATTCCAACCTATAAGAGGAAACGTTCCCACCAATCTGGTATCTTAGAAGTGCAATCCGTGGATTGCAGTCAGGTGCTTCTTGTTTCAGCAGAAACCTCATTGGTTAAACTTTTATGTTGGATCGGTTGGAACAAAAACCTGCAGGACCAGTTTCCAGACCCCTGGACTGTCACACCCTTGAAACTTGACGGACTTGATTTTAAAGTTTTATGCCACTTGCCATTCGGTATCACTGCTCCCTGCTCCAGCTCCCCTGAAGGTCAGCACTTTGATTGGAAGTATACTATGATGTCCCCAATGTGGTATATGGCAGTCCAATCTACCACACCAGTGACCACAAGTGACCCTCCACACCTAACTGGGAAGGTTCCCACAGCAGAGTTTCCAGGGAGGTCCAAAAAGGAGGATTGGTTTTGATTTTTCATTTATATATCGTGTTTATCATCTAAATGGGTGTTTTGACTTCAACTGTCTCAAGTCACTGCATGTTCTGTTCTTGTGGCTTAGTGAGCACAGTCCGGAAACTAATTTGACCTCATGGGGGGAAAAAAACACAAGCAACATTCAAAGTATCCACGGGTAGTTGTAAAGCATTTTACCTATTTTCTGTAAGAAGAAAAAAAACATTTCCAGATTTGGAATGCTGAGTTCTTTCTTTAGGGCAGTTTCTGAGCACAAGAGAGTACTGACTCAGTCAGTAGTCCGCCTTGGTCCAAGATAAAAGGAAAATGAAACAAGGTAGACTTTGTATTTGTTTGTTCCAACCAGACTACTTTTTAGTGACAATTATGACAGTCAGAAGTCTCATCTCATTTTCTCAACCGTTTTATCTTCATTAGGGTTGCGGGGGGTGCTGAAGCCTATCCCAGCTGACTTTGGGTCAGAGTCTGGGGACACCCTGAATCAGTGGCCAGCCAATCGCAGGGCAGAAGGAGACAATCAACCATTCACGCCCACACTCAGATCCAGAAGCAATTTATGTCCAATCAGCCAACTGTGCATGTTTTTGGAATGTGGGAGGAAACTGGAGTACCCAGAGAAAACCCACACAAACTCCACACAGGTGGACCAACCTGGATTTGAACCCAGGTCCCCCACTGTGAGACCGACGAGCTAACCACTCATCCGCCAAGCCGACCCTGTTTCTTATTAAATACTATAATTTTTTAGAAAGAAAAATACTGATGAGCACCTTGAACCCAAGAACCAATGAATCCTCTCGGATTAAAGTTCACTATAAAATTGCATCATTTGTCATGGTAAAACATTCGCAGAAAGCCTTCAAAGATTGCAATTGAAGGATTTTAGGATAAGACACTGCTTCTGTTGTTGAGGGGTTCACATAAGTACCCGGAGGAAACCCACGCAGGCCCGGGAAGAACATGCAAACTCTACACAGGTGGATGTGACCTGGATTTGAACCAGTCAGAAGTCAAACATTCAAATATGACAGCAAGGTTCCATTCAAAACCTCAGCTTTAAAATCGTACACATCATTGACCTCATAAAATTGACATCAATATTTTAAGGTTCATTTGAAATGATTTTGATTGATAAGGGGAAATGGCACCATTTGTAATATAATTTAGACCAGGGCTTACCAATTGTAGTCCTCGAGGGCTCCATCCAGTCTGTTTTCCATATGTCCCTTCTCCAACACACCTAAATCAAATAATCAACTTATCAGCAAGCTGTCCAGAAGCCTGCTAACGATCCTGATTATTTGATTCAGGTGTGTTGGAGGAGGACGACATGGAAAACAGACTCCAAAGGTGCCCTTGACGACCAGAGTTGGCGACCCCTTGTTTAGATTATAAAGTGGCACATGGGAGTTTGATGTGCTCCCAATGTGGTTGTTCATATTGTTTTATTTATTAGAAGAAAACAGCAGACAGGAAGTGGTTTTCCAGACGGGGAAAAAGGAAGCACATACGGAGCAATGGGGAAATCTCTAATATACAGGGTGTCCCAAAATGTTTGAGCCCATTTCGTAGGCCAATAATTTTGAGAATTTTTGTTGGAATGACCTCAAATTTTCACAGCTTGTGTAGAAACGTTTCAAGTTTTTGTATGTAACGTTTGCCATTTCTATCTTTTCAGGTTAAGAAATGCTGTTTGCTTCAAAACAAAAGTATGTACACTACATACATCTATGTGTATGTATATGTATATTTATATATATATGAATGTATATGTATATTTATATATATGTAATTATATATATATATGTATGTATATGTAATTATATATATATATATATATATGTATATTTATATATATATGTATGTATATGTATATTTATATATATGTATGTATATGTATATGTATACATATATATATATATATATATATATATATATATATATATATATATATATATATATATGTACGGGTACGTGTACATATGTATATGTATATGTACAGTTGTGGTCAAAAGTTTACATACACTTGTGAAGAACATAATGTCATGGCTCTTTTGAGTTTCCAGTTATTTCTACAACTCAGATTTTTCTCTGATAGAGTGATTGGAACAGATACTTCTTTGTGCGCTGCCGTGCAAGAAGGAAGCCCTTGCTCCCAAATCAGCACCTTAAGGCTCGACTGAAGATTGCTGCTGATCACATGGACAAAGATAAGACCTTCTGGAGGAAAGTTCTGTGCTCAGACGAAACAAAAATTGAGCTGTTTGGCCACAATGCCCAGCAATATGTTTGGAGGAGAAAAGGTGAGGCCTTTAACCCCAAGTACACCATGCCTACCGTACCGTCAAGCACGGTGGTGGTAGTATTATGCTGTGGGCCTATTTTGCTCCCAATGGAACTGGTGCTTTACAGAGAGTAAATGGGATAATGAAGGAGGAGGATTACCTTCAAATTCTTCAAGATAACCTAAAGTCATCAGCCCGAAGATTGGGTCTCGGGCACAGTTGGGTGTTCCAACAGGACAATGACCCCAAACACACATCAAAAGTTGTAATGGAATGGCTAAATCAGGCTAGAATTAAGGTTTTCAAATGGCCTTCCCAAAGTCCTGACTTAAACTCCATTGAGAACTTGTGGACAATGCTGAAGAAACAAGTCCATGTCAGAAAGCCATCAAATTTAACTGAACTGCACTAATTCTGTCAAGAGGAGTGGTCAAAGATTCAACCAGAAGCCTGTGGATGGCTACCAAAAGCGCCTAATTGAAGTGAAAATGGCCAAGGGACATGTTACCAAATAGTAGTGCTGCTGTATGTATATTTTTGACCCAGCAGATTTGATCACTTTTTTTTCTGTTCACCCATAATAAAGTAATAAAAGAACCAAACTTCATGAATGTTTTTTGTGACAAAGAAGTATCTGTTCCAATCACTCTATCAGAGAAAAATTGCAATTGAGTTGTAGAAATAACTGGAAACTCAAGAGAGCCATGACATTATAGTGTATGTAAACTTTTGACCACAACTGTATATGTATATATATATATATATATATATATATATATATATATATATATATATATATATATATATATATATATATATATATATATTTCAGCAACACACTTATTTATTTATATATTAACTTATTTATTACCAATTTATTTATGTCTAAAATGTATTTTCCTGTCTGTATTCTCACCCTCTTGCTACTGTGACAATGAAATTTCCCGAATACGGGATGAATCAAGTTATCTAATCTAATCTAATCTAAAAAAGGCATTTTGCATGTTAGAGTATGCTCGGACATATACGGACAGTGCAGCGTTCCTTCTTGGCAATTTTGCAAAGAAGGAACCAACTCCAAAACAAATTAGGACTTGGCGCCAAACATTTCAAGAAAAGGGCTGCTTATGCATACCTAAATCACCAGGACGGCCATCAACATCTGTGTTGGAAGAGCAAGTGTGGAAACCCACACTCCAGCCCTTTTCTTGAAATATTTAGTCCCATTTGTTTTGTAGTGCCTTCTTTGCAAAATTTGAAGGACATTCCAACAAAAATTCTCAAAATTATTGGCCTACGAAATGGGGTCAAATATTTTGGACCACCCTGTACTGTGTCTACTCTAGTGATGTTCCGATCCGAACTCTGTAATGGTCCCCGATATGGCTTATTTGACGCGGGTGTATTGGACAGTGTTAGATTTTGTCACATGATTGGATCTGATCCAGTTGTTGCATGCGTTTCAGTACCATCTTGCTCTTTGGCTGCTGAAAAAAAGAGGGAATCATGTATTTACAGAGTATTTACTAAATAACACAGCTTACCGAATAAGTGAATAAAGTGAATGTTTCTGCCGAAGCTTTACCAACTTTGGCATATGAGCATGTCAGGGGGTGAAAGGCCTCAGCCAGTCTTAAGACATGACCTGCAACCTCGTGAGACATTCAGGCCTGAGAAGACACACTTTGCTTTCTCTCAGTACATACATCATCTAAAATCACCCATAAAATGTGAACAAAAATATACCGTATTTTCTCGCATATAAGCCGTATTTGTAAACCAAAAAAATATGACTGAATATAAACCAACTATAGTTTTATGCCAAGACTTGAGCAATTAATGTTTTAACGTTCTTTCTAAACTTTTTGTCTTGGAAGTTATACATTCAATATTAATAAATAAGACATGTGCCATGTTTTTGGTGTACAACTTTGATGGGTCTAAAAAGAAATACTACTGTATTCTTATATACTCTCTCTCTCTCTCGATGACCCATACACACATTTGTAGTTTTTTAGTATTATTTTTTTAAATTTTCTGAACCGCTTTATCTTCATTAGTGTCACGGGGGTGCTGGAGCCTATCCCAGCTGCCTTTGGGCATGAGTCGGGGGACACCCTGAATTGGTGGCCAGCCAATCGCAGGGCACAAAGAGATAAACAACCATTCACACTCACACTCCGTGTGCGGTCCAATTGGTCGCCGGTCTTTTGGTCGCCCGTTGTCGCGGTCGGGGCGACCAAAAGACCGGCGACCAATTGGACCGCACACGGAGACCAAAAGACCGGCGACAAAATAAGGTAAAACAACACGGTCTACGCATCAATAAAAGCCAACAATGGCCATGAGCAGTTTCACTGAGCCGACGTGTGACTGTATAAGAGTTTGTATGTACATGCGTTGTCCCTTTAGGGAGCTACGTCAGTCAGGCTCTTAACAAGTTCTCCAACAAAAAACAATAAAAGTCCAGGAAATTTGGAGCTTTTCTTTAGCCTAATAATTACTAGGGCATTAAGTATGACTAAATAGTAATTCGCAGGTTGTATTTAGGGAATTTGAGCAACGATTGAAATGGTAATTATCACTTACCTTCCGGGCGACCAAAACACCGGCGACCAATCGACTGTGTACCCTCACACTCATAACTAGGGGCAATTTAGAGTGTCCAATCATCCTACCATGCATGTTTTTGGAATGTGGTGGGGAAACCGGAGTACCTGGAGAAAACCCACGCAGGCCCGGATGAACATGCAAACTCCACACAACGAGGACCAACCTGGATTTTAACCCACAACCCCCACTGTGAGGCCGACGCGCTAACCAGTCAGCCGCCAGGCCGCCCTTATATTTGTATATGTACTGTACAAATGTACATTCACTGTAAAAACAAATTGAATGTAAGGTAAATTGCAGTGATTGATTTATTAATCCGTTAAAAAAAAAACTTAAGACTGGCAAAACGTTGATTGTCGAATGCATTTTAAGGCTATTATTTATTATGATGAATTCATATATTTATCTGCAGTATATAAATGACTGAACTGACTGTGTACTACTTGTAAATTAATTTTATCTGTTACATTTCTAGCAGAGCGGCCCGGCTGCATGGATGGCAGTAGACCACCAGGTGCTGCTGTTTTCCCATATTTTACATTTAGCGCAACATTTTAATACAGCGTAAATGTGACAGCATCTTTGTTCTATATTCCGGGCTATAAACTATTTTATCCATTCTATTAAAGAAATGTGAACTTTAATAAGGTTTGTGTTATATGTCTAACCTATGATGACTGAAAATTTAGTTTTAGATCACTTTTTTTTATTTTATTCACAACTTTTAATTCATGACACACCATTTGTATTATACATTCCAAGTTGAGTAGAGTTGGTCCAAACAAGGAGTCTGGATAAGAAACAGCTGCTGCTTCTGTCCACAACACACTGACATTTCCTCAGGGTCTTTCCTTTGCGTGTGAAGTCGAGTAAACCTCAAACTGTGCACAGTGTCAGGGATGTACTCGGATGCATGTAAATAAAACAAATAGGTGGTTTGGAATATCTCAAATTTGTAGTTTTTCCCCTCAATTGCGCACTAGTATTGATATACAAACAATTGTGCAACAAGCAAATGTGCATGCATCTAAAAATACTAACTTCAGACCGTACCGAAATTGTCCAAGTAGTTATGTGAGATGCTCATTGGAGGCAGATGTTGTTGTTGTGGTGTCCTGATGCTGATCTGAATGGCTCAAAACAACACACAAGCATGCAAACAAAGAACATGACTCGATCCAGGATCACAAGCTGCCTGCTTGCCTTGTGGTCAAATTTTTGGCTTGAGTGACCGTTGGGTTATATCAAGGGCAGGGAACCTATGGCTCGGGAGCCACATGTGGCTCTTTTGATGGGTACATCTGGCTCTTCGCTAACCTGTGAGCTAAAATATGGAAACCGCTGGTGACAGAGCTGAGATACTACGTCTGGAGGTGCTTTAATCTTCTTCTTTTTGTTTGTGTGCATTAGATTCTTCTGGAATGCATATGTGATATGTTAAAGTGTATATCGATATTCGATTATTGATGCCTTGATGCACATACCACTAGTTTTGACTGGATGTATATCGGTATTCGATTATTGATGCCTTGATGCGCATACCACTAGTTTTGACTGGATGTATATCGGTATTCGATTATTGATGCCTTGATGCGCATACCACTAGTTTTGACTGGATGTATATCAGTATTCGATTATTGATGCCTTGATGCATATAGCTTGGCCAACAAGGGAGATTTTCTTCATATCAGTAAAGCTGGATTGAGGAAGCAACAACAAATCACTATTGTGATTATTTCTCTCTGTGTTTCAAGGTATGCTGGTGGTTGTAGAGGCCGGTTGAGTTTGTGGTTTGCAATAATACACTGTTTAGCGTGTGAGAGAGAAGATAATGTTTAGTAATGTTTATTTACTTTTGAAGTGCGAGCGTGAATGTGCGAGTCCCGGGTCATGGCTACATAAGTAACATTCAGGACGCTACCTTTGGCCGGCATTACCCTGTATAGTGTTTATGACGTTATAGCAAGGAATTTATGTTATCAATATTTCATTGTTTACCCAGTCGAATAGTTGTGAAGGACTTCTCGAAGTTGTAAAAAGATAAGATAACATAAGTTATGACCGTATACTGAACGAGTGTAATTGTACATTATGTTTTGGATTCTAACGTTTTGCTAATATATGTATATATATATATATATGGGTGTAAATTGTATATTATGGGTTTTTGTTCTAACGTGTTGACAGGATATCAGTAAAGCTGGATTGAGGAAGCAACAACGAATCACCATTGTGATTATTTCTCCGTGTTTCAAGCAAAAATGCAGGGTGAAACACATACTTATTGATTAGCAACTGCGTACAAATGTTGTCAAAAGTATCCACCTTAAAAGTGTTGAAATTACAAAAAAAAAAGACCAATTTACATGTATTTTGACTTCGGAGTATGGCTCTCAAGGAATAACATTAGAAAATTTGAATTGTTTATGGCTGTTTTCATCAAAAAGGTTCCCGACCCCTGGGTTATGTGAACCCCTCAACAACAGCAGCAGTATGAATTATCCTAAAATCCTTCAATTGCAAACTTTGAAGGCTTTCTGCAAATTCTTTACCATGACAAATGATGTACTTTGATAGTGAACTTTAATCCAGGATGCTCCAACAGTACTTTTCTTTCCAAACAATTATAGTATTTAATAAGAAACAGGACTTAGGTTAGCTCGTCGGCCTCACAGTGGGGGACCTGGGCTCAAATCCAGGTCGGTTCACCTGTGTGGAGTTTGCATGTTCTCCCCGGGCCTGCGTGGGTTTTCTACGGGTATTCCGGTTTCCTCTCACATTCCAAAGACATGCATTGTAGGCCGTTTGGACACTAAATTGCCCCTAAGTATGAGTGTGAGCATAAATGATTGTTTGTCTCCTTGTGCCCTGCGATTGGCTGGCCACCAATTCAAGGTCTCCCCCGCCTAAGATAAAGCAGTTCAGAAAATGAAAATAAGAAACAATGAATTCCTTGCAAAATTAGCATGTACAGTAATAACTCGTTTCAGCGCGGTTTAATAGGTTCCGAGCTAGCTCACTTGCTCCTGCTTTAGGCCGGGGTAACCTACCAAGTTTTTCAATACAACAACCTAGAGATGTCAATAAAACACTCATGGGAATGATTTTTTTTCCTCCCAACAAATGCACCTTCTTTGCAGTAGTTGGTGCGACCTTTCACACAGGTAGTATTTTATTGATGTTTGAAACTTGGACCAACCATCACGACTATGCCGTCACACTGGCAGAGCGCCATCTTGGTACAAGATGAAAAAGGGGAAAAAGGGGTGGGTTGGGGTGGAGAACGCCCCTTTAATGTCTTGTTGATGCACTGAAGTGCCCCCCTGTGCTCTGCAGCCTCTGATTACAGAGGAGAACACGACTGCCAAATACACCTAATGAAAAAGATACCATCCACGTGTGTATGAATACTATGATTACTCTAAACATGTGTATGTATGACTGTTGCTGGAAAAGCGCGGTACTTAAAATGTGAAGCAGTTGAACACTTATCAGGCCAAAACTATGAGGAACATCTTTGTACAAGCAGGGACAAGGAGAGAGCTGACGCATGCCGTCGCGCAACTCACAAAATCATTTTTATAGAAACTGAAGATGAAATTCATCATGCCTAGGGTGGCATATTTAGAGGAATTCAAAATTTACACCACATTTAATTTCTTCACTTAAAATGGGAAGGAACGTGGTGTTCACAGTAGAACATGAAATAACATGATTCTTCATACAGACCGTGCTTTCATTCCACTGACCTTGAAAGGAGCATTATGATTTACACTTCAATTATTCATTAAATGGCTCCAATATTTCAATTTGGGAAACGGTTTTGAAATAGACCTCATTGGTTAAGCTGTGGTTCTCCCGTTTTAAAAGTCAATTGCCAGCCCCCAAAAGTTGACATTGTTTTGATTTGATGTTTCAACAGATTTCACACCTTCCCCCATCAGCCAATCATGAGATGAGTTTTTTATGTTCATCCAAATTGCATCACCTCTGTAGGCAATGTGAATTATATTATGTTCACAGTCAGAATGAATGATTTTGTGTACCATTAGGAGGAAAAATTTCATTTCAATAACAAATTCATTAATTCCTTTGCTGAACCGGGGGGTGCTGGAGCCTATCCAAGTAGGACTACAGGCACAAGGCAGGGGACACCCTGAATTGGTGACCAGCCAATCGCAGTAGACAGACAACCACTCATGCTCACAATCATACCTTGGGACAATTTAGAGTGTTCCACTAGCCTACCATTTAAATGTGGGAGGAAACAGACTACCCAAACAAAACCCACACAAGCCCAGGGAGAACATGCAAACTCCAGATGGGAGGACCGACCAGGAATCGAACCCAGGACCCCAGAACTGCGAGACCGACGTGCTAACATGGACCTGCATTGGAGATGCCTTCAAACAATGGATATAAAGAAGAGATAACGTTGATAACAGATGGCAAATTTGCACTTCACCTCAAGAGACACTTTTATTATTACTACTTTCCTGTATTCTAAATTTACAATAGGAATATGAACAAAGGTGGCACATTCATGCTAACATTACATAGCAACAAGGTCCATTGACCAAGGTAAAGATAGCATCTCTACATGTTTACATAGTCATACCTCTACTTACGAATGCCTCTAGTACGAAAGTTTCAGGTTACAACATTTTTATATGCAAATGAGTGACTCAAGATACAAAAAAGATCCAAGTTATGAAATCCCCAAAAAGTAAATGCATTTCATTATCCATTATTTTATTTTGAATTTCCCTTAAGCGATTAAAAATTGTACAAATGCAATGTGGCGCATATTTTCTCACACAGACACAGATAGAGCACACGTAAAAGTCTAAAATGTACTACAAAGTGGACGGCTTTCGGCCCTGGTAGAACAGGCTCTTGCCGCCATCTGGCGGACAAACACAGATATTGCATCTATAACGGCCGCGGAGGGCTTTATTTATTATAAGACATTGATAAATCATTTCCTTATAATCTTCTCTCATTTTTGTGTGTTTCCTCACATCTTTCATAAACAATTGGGACACTGACCAATTTTAAAGGGTTTAGTTGATAGTTGTGTGAGGACCATGGAACGAATTAGAGAATTTACATATAAAGTACACCACTGCTTACGAAATTTTCAAGTTACGAAAAAAGTCTTGGAACCAATTAATTTTGTAAGTAGAGGTACGACTGTATTTTGGTCGGTAAAAAGAATGGAGGAATAAGTTCCACCTCCCAACATAGCGAAAAAAATACAAATGTGCTAATCGTAACTCGAGTCTTTGTACAGTATCTGTTAGGATGGTAAACTTACATTTAATAGACAGAGATGGGTTGACGAGACAATCAGAAACACCTGGGTCACACAAGAGGCGGTAAGCGGGACACACCAGGCACGGGGAAACGACAGGTGAACTCAATGGGCAATCATAAGGACAGGTCACATAGGGGAAAAAAACAACAAAACATGACCAACCCAATATGTGACAAACATAGCATCTTTATGTTTGGGTGTTGGTCAGGAAAATGCACAGAGGAATAAAACCATTTTTGTGAATCCTATCAATGTCCTGATTTAATTTGTGGTTTATCAAGCTAGGACAGGGGTATGGAACTTGTGAGCCATATGTGGCTCTTTTGATGGGTGTATATGGGTCTCCGCTAACCTGTGTGGTAAAATATGGGAATCGCTGGTGAGACACCGGAGTCCCGAACGCATCAATGGGAGCGTCACTGTGGCGCCGACACTATCTCTAGCGCCTTTTTAATCATCATTTTTCTTCAATAGACTCTTCTGCGTGTATACTTTCATTGATCCTCATTGATCAGCAATGGTGAAAAAATGTTCTCAAATGAATTAAGACTTTTTTTACTTTCAAAGTGGTGAAACGATTAATAAATGCACACATTTTCATTTTTTTTACCTTTAAATTCTGAGTATGGCTCTCAAGGAATAATGTTTGAAAATATGAATTGATTATGGCTCTCTTTGTCAAAAAGGTTTCCTGAGCTAGGATGTAGACGACACACGCTGTATGTTCAGAAGATCATGGGTAACGTTAATGTAAAGTATGTGAGCCTCTGTCTTTTCTGATTGAAATGAAAAATTGATATGATAATGCAGTATGTTTTTTCCATTGCAAAGCGCTTATCTGGCAACCCAAAGTGGAAGGGAGGCATTGCACTTATATATTTAATTCCTGCTTGGAGCTAACAATGGGCAGTAGGTGAGGGTTAAATTGGTTGCCAGCCAATCTTCAGGCAGAAGAAGACCAATAACCACAGACACCTTGTGACAATTTAAAGTGTTCAATCAACCTACAATATATTAATTCATTCGTTCATTTTCTGAACCGCTTTATCCCCACAAGGGTCTCAGGGGTGCTGGAGCCTAGCCCAGCTGTCTTTGGGCCGTAGGCGGGGGACACCCTGAATTGGAGGGCACAATGAGACGGACAACCATTCACGCTCACACTCATACCTAGGGGCAATTTAGAGTGTTCAGTGGGAGAAAAACGGAGTACCTGGAGAAAACCCACACAGGCCCGGGGATAATATGCAAACTCCACACAGGTGGACTGACCTGGATTCGAACTCGGGACCCCCAAACTGTGAGGCTGGCCCAGAGGTGGGCAAACCGGTCCTCGAGACCCGCTGTGGGTGCAGGTTTTTGTTCCAACCGATCCAGCACAGACAATTTAGCCAATGAGATTTCTGCAGAAAACAAGAAGCACCTGACTGCAATCCACTGATTGCACTTGTGGTGTCGTCTTTATGGGTTGGAATGAAAACCCGCACCCACTGCGGCCCTTTGTGGAATAGTTTGCTCACCCCTGCGCTAACCACTCTCCACTGGGCTGTCATCTACAATATATGTTTATTTTCTCCTTTAAACACTAAAATGGATGTAGAGGCTTGTAATACCCTCAAGAATTCCAATGGATAGTAAACAAAAAAATCTTAACAGTGATGAGGTTGGAAAGGACTCATTATTATTCAAGTTGCAGGCAAAAGCAACGGTGTAATTGTAAACAAATGGAAAATCACTCTCAGCTGCCCGCCTCAATGATGTCTTGCCAATTATCTCAAGAGTAAGTCTTCCACCCAAAACCTATTCCCATACTTGATGTTTATTGAGGGTAGCAATGGATAATTGGGGCCTCACTGAAGTATATACACTATGACATTAATCAAAGCCATGAAATCTGCTGTCATATTTCTAACCAAATAGAGGTATGTCTCCCATCTTGAACTTGCCATCTGTTTTTGTTCGTCTATCAAGTCTTTCCTTGAGCTTAAGTGAGATGTCTCAGCGATGGCAAGAGCTTTACCTAACACGTGACCGGACGTTTCGTCAAAAGACGTTTGGTGTCCGGACGTTTGCTCCCCAGACGTTTGGTCGACCGGACGTTTGGTCGACCGGACGTTTGGTAAAACGGATGTTTGGTAGAACGGACGTTTGGTCGCCGGGTTCGCTCGCTGTCAAATTATGACAGAGAGTTCATTGTTGATATTTTTATATTAGATATTTAGATATTAAACTCACTCTCTCTTTCTCTCATGATTATAATTTTGAGAGCTGGTTTCAACAGTAACAACCCGGCGACCAAACGTCCGTTCTACCAAACGTCCGTTCTACCAAACGTCCATTCTACCAAACGTCCGTTCTACCAAACGTCCGTTCTACCAAACGTCCGTTCTACCAAACGTCCGTTCTACCAAACGTCCGTTCTACCAAACGTCCGTTCTACCAAACGTCCGTTCTACCAAACGTCCGTTCTACCAAACGTCCGTTCTACCAAACGTCCGTTCTACCAAACGTCCGTTCTACCAAACGTCCGTTCTACCAAACGTCCGTTCTACCAAACGTCCGTTCTACCAAACGTCCGTTCTACCAAACGTCCGTTCTACCAAACGTCCGTTCTACCAAACGTCCGTTCTACCAAACGTCCGTTCTACCAAACGTCCGTTCTACCAAACGTCCGTTCTACCAAACGTCCGTTCTACCAAACGTCCGTTCTACCAAACGTCCGTTCTACCAAACGTCCGTTCTACCAAACGTCCGTTCTACCAAACGTCCGTTCTACCAAACGTCCGTTCTACCAAACGTCCGTTCTACCAAACGTCCGTTCTACCAAACGTCCGTTCTACCAAACGTCCGTTCTACCAAACGTCCGTTCTACCAAACGTCCGTTCTACCAAACGTCCGTTCTACCAAACGTCCGTTCTACCAAACGTCCGTTCTACCAAACGTCCGTTCTACCAAACGTCCGTTCTACCAAACGTCCGTTCGACCAAACGTCCGTTCGACCAAACGTCCGTTCGACCAAACGTCCGTTCGACCAAACGTCCGTTCGACCAAACGTCCGGTCGACCAAACGTCCGGTCGACCAAACGTCCGGGGAACAAACGTCCGGGGAACAAACGTCCGGGGAACAAACGTCCGGGGAACAAACGTCCGGGGAACAAACGTCCGGGGAACAAACGTCCGGGGAACAAACGTCCGGGGAACAAATGTCCGGGGAACAAACGTCCGGGGAACAAACGTCCGGGGAACAAACGTCCGGGGAACAAACGTCCGGGGAACAAACGTCCGGGGAACAAACGTCCGGGGAACAAACGTCCGGGGAACAAACGTCCGGGGAACAAACGTCCGGGGAACAAACGTCCGGGGAACAAACGTCCGGGGAACAAACGTCCGGGGAACAAACGTCCGGGGAACAAACGTCCGGGGACCAAACGTCTTTCGACGAAACGTCCGAGTACCAGCATAACAGAATACTAACAGTGACTGGAAAGAACTATACAGTGTGGAACACATTAACTGCCATTGACGGAGCTAGACGTCCAATCCATTTCAATTGGGAGGGACAAAGACGCCCATTCGTGCTTCCTATTTGACATAGATTGCACGTCTAGCTGAAAAATGAACATTCTCAACCAGTTCTTTTGTGAATTGGGCCCCTACAACACGTTTCCCAAAAGTGGGATATCTGCAGCTTTAAGCAACTCCCTTCCAGCACTGTATTGTTACGTCTGCGAGGATCGGAAGGAAAGTTCAAGGCCGCGGCTTAAAACTGTTGCATGAGACTGATAAGACGTCCCAATCGCTGTGCACTAAAAGGCTTTTGAAGTACTAAGCTGGACTGAATTCTACATGTCATAATTCTACAAAGGAGGGGTCTCTGATTGATTTAACATCACTGAGGTTTTCCACTGGTACGCCAGCTAAGTGGGTGTAATTCAGAACCTGCGCTTCTCTCACATAATAAACAAAAGAGTCATCATAAATTAAATCATCTTGTCAAGTCAGTGTAGAGCAAAAGTTCACTGTCATTTGTGAAACAGCTCTTTTGGAGGCAAAGATTAGAAGAAAATAACAGTCAAGTTGTGACATGACACTGCCAGAGTCAAATTGCACAGTGATCAGAAAAATTACAATTGCTTTTAAGTTAACTTTTTTGTGCTTAAAATTATATTGCTTTGCTTTTTTCGGTCCTTTGTAGTTTTTTTTCTTTTCTTAACTGAGATAACAGTGACATTCAACCAGCACATGATCTGATTTTATATAACCAATAATCGAAACTTGAGTGGCCATATTTTAGCACCTATCGTGTAGGTTGTGTAGATTGAAAAAGGTTTTGTGTGATTTCCAAACCAAATCCAAGCTGAGTTAATTTATGGCACACTGCAAATTATGAAAATTTGATGTAATATGGCCCACACAAGAATCTTAAGCTCAGCCTCCACTCTGTTTTACTTCTCAGCTTCCACACTAGATGACACCAGTCACTTAATGAGTGCCTTTGCATTTTGCTGCTAAGACAGCCACACGATCGGACATCTATCCAATATTTTGGAATTGTTTTATGCACAACATTGGTTGAAATGAGCATGTGGTCAGTTGAGAGTTGCCTGTGTAGTTGTATTTTATTGTTATTTATATATATATATATATATATATATATATATATATATATATATATATATATATATATATATATATATATATATATATATATATATATATATATATATATATATATATATATATATATATATATATATATATATATATATATATATATATATATATATATATATATATTATATACATATATACATATACAGTGGTACCTCGACATACGATCTTAATCCGTTCCGGGACTGAGCTCGTATGACAAGTTTCTCGTAACTCGAGGTAAAGTTTCCCATTGAAATGAATGGGAAACAAATTAATTCGTTCCAACTCTCTGAAAAAAACACCAAAAACAGGATATTGGATTGAAAAAAATGTTTTATTTCTTATAATTCGCCATATATTGACAAAGTAATAAATAACGAGTGGTTTAATAGAAATAAAGTGTTTAATCTAACTAAAATTGGGCGGATTTCGCCGAGGGGAGAGAGAGACGCACAAAAGGGGCGGGGGGCTTCGGTTTGTTTTCAACACGACGCCCTCGTAAACAGAACAAACACTCCACCCTCACGTTCGCTATCCATGGGCTGTTTGCTGTCGTACTATTCCCTTCAAAATATTCCGAAAATGATGCACACAAATGTCCTCACAATCGGAGAACGCACGACCACTTGCCAACGAGCAGAGTCTTTTATCAGCGATCGCCCCGCTGCTCATGAGAGCTTCGGGGGCGCTGGCTAGCGGCTCATTTTAGCTTGTAGTATCTGTGTTCGCATCCCCTCGAACGGCGACTATGATAGAGTTGCTACCGGGGATGCTGTTGCGAGCCAGTGCCCCCGATGTTCTTATGAGCAGCCAACGAGCAGAGTCTTTTATCAGCGATAGAGTTGCTACCGGGGATGCTGTTGCGAGCACGAGTATACTTCATTACCCAGAAAGCCCTCTTTTCCCCGCGCATGGGCGTTGTGCGTTTCCTGGTCTGAATAGCTCATCCGGTGCTCGTAAATATTGTTATACGTACACGAAAGATATGCAAAAAAAAATGCCATGGCCACCTGGCTTGGTCGCATAACGAAATTTTGACCGCATCAGGGGCGAATTATTCGATCGAAATTTCCCCCGTAAGACGAGCATTCCGTATGACGAACGGTCGTATGACGAGGTACCACTGTATACATATACATACATATACATATATACCCACCCACTTGGGATATGTCACCACATGAATTGCCGTAACACCAGACGTGACCAGCAAGTGACTATCTGCTCCAATTCTATGGCAAATGCAAACTGTACATAATAAAACTTCCCATGTTTTGTTGGAAATAGACTTTTTCTTCATTAAATGAGGAGCAAAGGACAACACAACCATCGTCAAATCAAGGGCCGTATAATTTTTTTGAGAGTTCCTGTCATGAAAAAGCTTTAAATTGGATGTTTTTTCCAGATTTACCTTTGTAATTCCTCGCCATTTCGCGGTTCAATTTTCGGAGCTTCACTACATCGTGGATTTTTGGTGGAGGAATTTTTCCATTTTTTATTTGCAGAAGCAACTCCCCTATCTTCCGCTTGCGACTAGGACTCAGCACTGAAGATTTTTTTTAATTTTTATTTTATTTTTATTTTTTAAATAGGGGGGACCCTACTTCGCGGTTTCTCGATTATCGCAGCCATGTCTGGTTCACATTAACCGCGATATTTATGGGATTACTGTATAGTATTCTTACTGGGTCTATGGAGTTATCAATTTGGCATTCAGGGTTAAAGAACAGGACCAGGTAAAATGTCTTAAAAATGACATTCTTGGCACTTTTGATGCAAATTGTTGCACAAAACCACTAATATGGCATCCATGTGAATTAACAAATAAATTGGAGAGCACCTCTAATCTTTACTCATTCATGTAAAAAAAAATTCCCCTTGCGTCATCATTCTTTTTTTTTATGAAAAAATGTTTGGACTCTTTCGGGCTAGGAGCATACTATATAGATTCAACATATAAACTTAAACCATATGTCTTATGGGAGTCAAGATAAAGTGTGCAAGTGTGTCAGAGGACAGACGGTTGAGCTATGATTTGAGGGCATGGTCAGGAATGTAGTACAGGTAGAGAGAGAGAGAGGGTGAGAGAGCGAGAGAGAGAAAGAGGGAGAGGGGGAGAGAAAGAGAGAGGAAGAGAAAGTTAGAGAGGGGGGAGAGAAAGATTGGAAGACGGAGAGGGGGAGAGAAAGAGAGAAAGATTGGAAGAGGGAGAGGGGGAGCGTGAGCAAGAGAGCGAGAGAGAGAAAGGAGAGAGAGGGAGAGAGTGAAATGGAGAGAGAGCAAGAGAGCGAGAGAGAAAGGAGAGAGGGAGAGAGTGAAAGGGAGAAAGGGAGAAAAAGGCAGAAATAGGCAGAGAGAGAGGAGAGAGAGGAGAGAGAGGGAGAGGAAGAGAGAGGAAGAGAGAGGGAGAGAGGGAGAGAGGGAGAGAGGGAGAGAGAGGGAGAGAGGGAGAGATGGTGAGAGGGAGAGAGAGGCAGGGAGGGAGAGAGAAGGAGAAAGAGACAAGGAGAGCGAGAGGCAGGGAGGGAGAAAAAGAGTGGGAAAGAGAGAGGCAGGGAGAGAGAGAGAGACGCACACTCCCACAGACTAAATGTCTCCTCCAGGCAAACTTATTGCTGTCGGAGTGTGTGAGCTTGTCGCAAGCTTTTCGTGGAGTGCGAGAGACTTGTTTAGACTAATCGTTGTGGAAAAGACAGCAAGATAAGTTCATCCAGAGTACCTTTTTAGTTTAGTCCACTTTTGAGTCAAGTGAGAGAGCCATTTACCTGGTACTACAATTCCAAATGCAAGTCCCCACGTCAGCGCTCACGTTTTTTTGCTAAACAAGAGCGTTTTAATGGGATTTTGACACCTGAAAGTAGAAGGAGTGGTAAAAAAAGAAGTTTGAACTCGTTGCTGGAAGAAGATAGATGGCTGCCATGGAAGGCTGTGAAGTTCTTTTGTGGACTCATTCAGTCTGGATGCAAAGTGCACCTGAGCCGCATCGTTTGACACCATGAGAAGACAACCAAAGAGCACGTGACCGCTACCTTGAGTGCCCACCATCATGTCTTACTCCTCTCCAAGGTAAGACAACATTTGCAGTCATGCAATTTTTTACCCTCCTGTATGCTAATTTGACTCTAATGGGGCATTTCAAAGAACAACATGATAATCAAATGCAAATATTTACCTTCAGCCCCCTTTTTTGCAAGGGTCTGCAAAGCAATGAACATCTGATGGACAGGAGGTGATAAATTCCTGGGACTCTTGAAATTTCTCCCCCTCCTTTGGAGACTGTTTGTTTTGAGTTGTCACTTCGACAAAGGATCATATGAGAAGTATTGTGTCACGCCCTGTGGAATATTGAAAAGTTCTTATGATTTTAGGTGCTTGCTTGTGATGATTTTGTGTGAGTTCCCAATCTGTAATTATCCAAATGGGAGAAAAATGTCATAAAAAATGCATAAACAGGTTAGTTCCCATCTGCAGTAGTAGTATTTAACATATTTTCTCGCATATAAGCCATCCCCGCGTATAAGCTGCACCCTTAAAATTGCCTTAAAATCGTTAAATTGTACAATTTCTCGCATATAAGCGATAAGCTGATTCACAATTTTCACCTCCATATTCATGGTTTTAATAGGGAGTAATAGGTTTTACTTTGAGGGGAAAATCTTAAGAAAATCATCACACGTAGTATTTCTGATATACTATGAATCAAAAGCACATAATTAGGGTCAATATCATAGGGAAGTTTGTAATTCATCCAGTAATGGTTGTTTTCATACTGCAAAACAGAAAATAACCAACAAACACACTGGTGAAAAAGAGTATAGCAACGTTGTAAGTCTTGTGCGCATATAAGCCGTACCGTTGATCCAGTCATCAATTTTTTCAGTCACAAATACGGCATATATGCAAGAAAATACGGTATTTGGGCGTTGTTGAAATCTGCACGGAGGCGGGCCATTGCGGGCATGAACACATCCGACTCCATTCGCACCCATTCATAGCACCTCATCTTAATCCATTTAAATTTGACATGCAAACATTTCCCTGATTTAAAAGGATTTTCATTTTTCTAAGCTAAGCAATAAATCAGCTGGTGATAAACGCTGGCGACTATCTAATTATGGCCATGAACCCCTCTCCTAATCGCTTATGCCACCATTAGCCAGTTAATGATCTTTCCCTGTAATAAGTCAAAGGATTTGATGCCTATAGATTTTATATTTATTAATGAAGAGAATTTGACATCCACACATGTTCCACGTTCAAATTCCTTAAAATTGCATTAGACCAGCTGCCCTGTTATTTAGACATGGCTTGAGTCAGAACGCCCAGTTTGGTGTTGAACAGTAACAATTTTCCCAAAATTAAAATACTGGAGCCATTCTAATGAATTTAGAGTGCCATGAGTGAGGTAATTTTTCTTCCCCCTTTGTGGTATTGCAACTCCCGCCTAACAACATTGATCTCCTAAATATTACTGGCTAAAAATAGCATGCTCATTTTTGTCTAATCCCTGCAACAGTGGACATGCAGGCAAAGTCAAATCCTCTGGTCCAACTGTGCATACAAACTGAATTTATCCTTAATCTGAGTTTAAATGTCATGACCTTAAATCCACCTTGACTTCATTGTGTCCTCTTCCTCTTCACCACAAAATGTTATTGGCTTAAATGTTAGTGGAAACTAAACAGGAATATCCCAGTACTTTAAGCCTGTAAGGTGTTATATACAACGTGATGTGTCAAGAGGAGTTATTGGGGCTGTCTGTTGGAGGGACAGCCATATGTCAAAGTGATTGGTCTGCAGAGTGAAGTCGATGAGGCGATAGAGTAGGATTTGGCTCAAGGCAAAGTTTCCATCTGTGATAACTCTAAGGAAGAATGCTTGTTTGGGAAACAGCCACCAAACCCTTGAGCACGTATAATCAACTTAGCATGGCACAAATTAATGCGTACTGTATGTAATTTTAAAATAAGGACTCATAGGGACTTTTGGCATAGTGGCAAACAAAAAGGGGAAATACAATCCAAAATAATATTTCTCTAGCTTCTAATTCTTGACAGATCTGCTTTTTTGTGATTCTCGGTTGAATCTTCACCCTCCTGACCAATTTTCTCTCAGCAGCAGGTGATAGCTTGCGTTTTCTTCCTGATCGTGGCAGTGACAAAACAGTGCCATGCACTTTATACTTACAAACAATTGTTTGCACTGTTGCTCTTGGGACCTGCAGCTGCTTTGAAATGGCTCCAAGTGACTTTCCTGACTTGTTCAAGTCAAGGATTCGCTTTTTCAGATCCATGCTGAGCTCCTCTGACTTTCCCATTGTAGCGTTTGTGGGCGTTTGCATCCAATGAGCCCTATTTAAATGGCCTCAGAGAAGTCACCAGTTGTAGTCACTCATAATCACTCACAAGAAGTTAAGAGGCCATGCTATGAAGCTCATTTCACTGACACAACTTTCTAAGTCACCAAAATTGCTAATTCGTGTTGCTGTATCTATATTTTTGACCCAGCAGATTTGATCACTTTTTCTGTTAACCCATGATAAAGTCATAAAAGAACCAAACATCATGAATGTTTTTTGTGACAAAGAAGTATCTGTTCAAATCACTCTATCAGAGAAAAATCAGAGTTGTACAAATAACTGGAAACTCAAGAGCCATGACATTATGTTCTTCACAAGTGTATATATATATACATATTTATACACACACATATACACATATATATGCATATATACATACATATATACACATCAGTGGCGGGCCTTGAATTTCATACCGACGCCTTCAGCCATGTCTGATTCCATCCAACCCTCCAAAATTATTTTATGGCGATAAAACCTTTACTGCAGCTACAGCTGCGACACATAAAAAACATCAATAATAAGCTCATACAATTTAAATATTATTTAGGAATATAGCCATATTTTACTCACCAAAAATCCTTTTTATCTGTGCACAAAATCCATCCTCCTTTCTTTCCTCCTTCTTTTCTATCGCCATCGAAGCTTATGCTGAGAGTCGAGCCTGTCCTGTCGTATTTCTGCATACGATTTTATTCGATTTAGTGCTGAAAATGTTCGTTCCCGGTTGTGACAGGCTTGCTTGCTTCGGAGTTGTCCAACCTTTCTTAATGATGTCCAGCTTTTCTTGGCAGAGTGGCAAACAAAAAGGGGAAATACAATCCTAATATTTCTCCTTTTTGAGTGAGAGTGATTGGTTCTCCGTCCCCTTGTGCCCTGCAATTGGCTGGCCACCGATTCAGGGTCGCTCATACCCGTAGTTAGCTGGGGAGGCACCAGCATCCCCCGTGACCCCTGTGAGGATAAGTGGGTCAGAAAATGAATGAATTCACACTGACTGGGTTGGTTGGTATGGATGGTAGGATAAGTACCGTATTTTCTCTCAAATAAGCCGCCTTTGCGTATAAGCTGTACCTTTTAAAATGGCCTTAAAATTGTTGAATTTTATAATTTCTCGCGTATAAGCCGCCCCCCTGATTCCCAATTTTCACCTCCATTTTCATGGTTTTAATAGGGAGTACAAATGTGTTACTTTGAAGGGGAAATATTAAGTAAAATCATCCTACGTGGTATTTTTGAGATACCGTCTGAATCGAAAGGATCGTCTGCTGGATTTTATTTGTGTCAATATCATGAGGAAGTTAATACGCCTGTCTTTGTAAATGCAAAATATCAAATTATTCAATTTGAAAAAAGAAATAAGTCTATCTTGACGATAACCTGATTCTTTTTAATGACAGAAATGACAATTTTCTTACCAGAAGTTTAAGTGTTGCGGCGGCCATATTGGTTTTAATGGTGAAACATCTAGATTCTTTCGATGGTTCATATTATGGCAATAGTTGTCACTTTTCAACAAGAAATAAAAAGAAAAAAAATCTAAGTGGAATTTTACATACCGTAAATGTACAATCATTTCCTTTCTGTGTTCTGAAAGGGTGTTGCCTGCGCGTATACAAATTCAAAAAGGAAGTAACGTGAGCAGTACAACCAGGAAGTGTGACCGTAGCGGTCTAGTGTTCACCAAGCCTCTGGATGCAATAATAGCATGAGATACACATTATGCAGGTATCAAGGCTGATATTTTAATGATCGAGCGCAAGACCTTCGATCAGCCTTAACAACTATTGGGATGTGCTCACCTGGTAAACACTACGAACACATCTATCAAGGCTACTCTCGTCTGGCAAAGTCAGAGCACGTTTAACTACAGTAAGATGGCGACGCCCTGAGCGAGCAGTGGCAGGCAAAAGTGAGTGAGTTTTTTCACGTTTTATGCAAGACACTTTTTTTCCCTTAAATTTCATTCATAGATGTCAAATTATTTTCGTTTAGCATTTTATCTGTTTCTCTTTTCTCTATTTTGAAATAAATAACCGTATCGGCCGCATTGTCTTGCGTTATGGCGTGTCGTCTTTGTCACCTTGTAGTTTCATGGCCGTACCCTGGATTCAGTCATCATTTTTTATATGCGAGAAAATAGGGTAGTACATAAAATGGATGTATGGTATTTAAAAAGTCAATTACGCAAAAACATTGAAATGCTGTACTTGTTGACACAGACATTAACTTTTACTCATTGGCTGCCTTTGACGCCGCCGGATGTCAATGCCAGCCAATCAGTAGAAGTTATCTTTGAGGCAGGAGCAAATGAACTAATATTCATTCATTCCTTTTCTGAACCGCTTATCCTCACAAGGGTCCCAGGTCGCTCCTCACTGTGTGGAGTTTGCATGTTCTCCCTGAGCATGTCTGGGTTTTCTCCGGGTGCTTATGTTTACTCCCACATCCCAAAAACATGCAGGGTAGGCTGGTTGAACACTAAAAATTGTACCAAGGTATGAGTGTGAGCGTTTATGGTAATCTGTCTCCTTGTGATTGGCTGGCCACCGATTTAGGGTGTCCATTGCCTAGTGCCCATAGTTAGCTGGGATAGGCTCCACACCCCGCCACCCTTGGTCTCACAGTTCTGGGGTCCTGGGTTCAAATCCAGGTCGGTCCTCATTGTGTGGAGTTTGCATGTTGTCCTCGGGCTGCGTGGGTCTTCTCTGAGTACCCCGGTTTCCTCCTACATTCCAAAAACATGCATGGTAGGTTTGCCCCTAGGTAGTAGTAGTATGAGCGTGAATGGTTGTCCATCTCTTTGTGCCCTGGGATTGGCTGGCAACCAAGTCGTCCAGGGCCTACTGCTCTTAGTTTACTGGAAAAAGCTCCAGCACCTCCAACAACCCTTTTAATGATAAGCTGTTGAGAAAATGAATGAATATATATAGTATATGTGTGTATGTGAACATTCAATCATTTTCCTCACAAGGGTCACGGGGTTGCTGGAGCCCATCCCAGCTGAATCGGTGGCCAGCCGATCGCAGGGCACAAGGAGACGGACAACCATGCACACTCACGCCCATACCTAGGGGCAATTTAGAGTGTCCAATCAGCTTACCATGCATGTTTTTTTGGAATGTGGGAGGAAACCAGAGTACCCGGAGAAATCCCACGCAGGCCCAGGGAGAACATGCAAACTCCACACAGGTGGACCGACGTGGATTTGAACCCAGACCTGTGAGGCCGACACGCTAGCCACTCATCCGCCGGGCCGCCTGTGTGTTAACAAAAATTCTATTTAGATATCGAATTCATACACACACATATATTGCATATCCGCATTAATTCTGCCTGACAAACCATGTGTTAGGAATATGTGCAAGCAGATCTACTTGTTTTTTGACCTCTTTGGAGGCATTCCAATCTCTGAGGTTTAGTCATATAGTCAAAAGTAAAACAAAAAGTCTTTGATTTTACATCCAATTGATGAAGAACAATTTATATTGAACTTGTGAACGTCTCTTTCAGAACCCATCTTCTCTTCCTGCCATGTACTTATTATACATGTTAGTTCGAAAAAGATACAGTACTTGGCTCACTCATTGACGTGTAATCACTGTTTGCTGTCAGAGAAAAATGAAAATGACTTGTTTCAAGGGTCAATCTGATAAGTGTTATTGCTTTGCTGGCCTTGTGTTATCAAGGGTTTCCTTCTCAGCGACTTTTTTGTTATGTTTAAGGATGGCTAGTATGTTTCGGCCTTGTGAAATAAAGTCCATTGTTTTAGATAAACCCAATTTTCTTTGACTTTATTTACGTTCGTGTTCAAATGTGTATGAGGTGATTGTTAACTATTTAAACTAGTGTTTTCCCTAGAAGGAAATGTAGCAACTGTCAAGTCTTCATTCTGATGAGAATTAATTTACAGCCCAAACCTTTGTGTATACTCCTAAAGGTTTGTTTATTTTGAAGTTTGATTTCAAGGTTGAAATGTTTAATAACACTTTAGGTGACGCCTTTAGTGCCTGAATCACTTTGTTTGTTATGGCCTGCAGATGACTCTTGGCAGTCTTTCTTAGTCCAAGGGGTTGTAAAAAGATAATCTTATAATCCGCCTGGTATGACGGTGTACCAACTTTGTTCTCTCTGTCGTGGAAGCAGCCAGGGAGTTGAAATGAAGCAAAAGAGACGACAACGTCACTGAGCAAGAGTTCGAAGTAAAACAGCATGATTGTTTGACTTCACTGATCTCTTGGGATTAACCAGTGTATGATTAGGCTAGACCAGGGGTCTCAAACTTGCGGCCCGCGGGCCAACTGCGGCCCTCGGGACTATAATTTGCGGCCCCCGTCTTAATATGAAAGATCGATTTTTTTTTTTTTTTTTTTTTTTTTTTTTTTAATTTTTATTATTATTTTTTTTTTATTTTTTTTTATACCCCTTTCCCCATGATGGCGCCGTTTAAGTGGCAGCAGCTCTGTCCACTCATGTTTTTCTTGTTTTACAGCATGTTTTACATGAAAAATTAGAGGGAACATTGACATGCACCTGCTTGTGGCAGGTGTGATACTGGTGTGCCGATAGCGAGCAATGATGTCGTGACCGGATGATTCGCCTAAAGACGTTTCGCCGACGGACGTTTGACAGACGGACAGGTCGTACTAGTATTTGTTAGTTTAATGATTAAATACAAATACTAGTATTTGTATTTAATCATTAAACGCTGTTTTCAGCTGGATTTGACCGAATTTGAGAGCATTTTGAGCCGTTTGGCGAATGGACGTCTATAGACGTTTTTTTGCCTCCATCGCGATATCATCCAGTATTTGTATTTAATCATTAAATGCTGTTTTAGGATGGATTTGACCCGATTGCTGTCATTTTACGGCTCGGTTCTGCTACATCTGCCTGCCCAAGAGTGCTTATTCCCGGACTGCCATTGATGGTAGACGAACATTGATTTTTACTATAATTTGGACAACACCGGCGGCGGGCCGGATTAAAAATCCTAACGGGCCGTATATGGCCCGCGGGCCGAGGTTGAAAAACTTTTACACACACGATCCGGCGGGGCGAGCGTTCGAATCCCGTTTCGGCGAAACCTCCGTTCGGCCGAATGAACGTTCGGTGGAACGTCCATTCGGCGACCTGCCCGTCTGTCAAACGTCCGTCGGCGAAACGTCTTTAGGCGAATCATCCGAGTACCGATGATGTCGCTCACACTGGTACTCAGTGCGCTCAGGGAGGTTGTCTTTCTGCTCAGACCAACAAAAAATTAGAGGGAACTTTGGTTCGGAGCTGAATGAACCAATCACGGTGAGGTATACGGCTCTGGAGGGCGGGACATCGGCCGGGCTGTCCAGTGCCTCGCTCACTCACTCATTCATTCCTCCAATCAGCTGGGCGGAGGAGAAGCCGTGAGGCCGATCCCTCCGCTCGGCGCGCACACTCCTCCGCTGCTCTCAGCATAGAACTGAATGAGGCGCTATGATCCGTGATCCAGCCTGTGTCAGTGTCTGTAGCCATCTCCGCGATTGAAACGGAGAGCGAAAGTGCACATGCGCCACAAACCCGCGCGACTGAATGTGAAAGATCAACCCGAGACTCATTCCAAGTGGAAAAACATATTACAGAGCCCCAGAGATGTCTCTTTCAAAGCCTGCCGTGAAGAGAAAGGTCGGTGATGAGCACAGACAGTTTCAAGAAAAGTGGGGAGTGCAATATTTCTTTGTTGAACACAGGGGCACCCCGACATGTCTCATTTACACTGAAAAAGTTGCGGTGCACAAGGAATACAATTTGAAACGTAATTGTACTACGAGACATGCTGAGGAGTACGAAAAATACCAGGGAGATGAGAGAGCCAACCAGGTTGCCAGTCTTAAAACACGTCTTCTGAGGCAACAGGATCTCTTCAAGAAGGCTACCAAAGACAGTAATGCAGCAGTCAAAGCTAGCTACGCCGTTTGTGAGTTGATTGATCCTGTGCTAAGTGATCCCAAATGGCTCATGGACTTGGCTTTTCTTGTTGATATCACACATGAGCTTAATGTACTGAACAAGAAGCTACAAGGCCAGGGGCAACTTGTCAGTGCTGCCTATGACAACGTGAGAGCATTCTGCACTAAACTTGTGTTATGGAAAGCCCAGCTCTCTCGGGACAAACCTTTGCCATTTCCCAGCATGCAAGGCTCTCGTGGATGCAGGCACACCATTCAGTGGTGAGAAGTATGTTGAGGCCATTTCGAAGCTACAGGAGGAATTTGATCACAGATTTGCAGACTTCAAGACACACAAAGCCACATTTCAAATTTTTGCGGACCCCTTCTCCTTTGATGTGCAAGATGCCCCTCCTGAGCTTCAAATGGAGCTCATTGACCTGCAGTGCAACTCTGCACTCAAAGCCAAGTTCAGGGAGGTGAGTGGAGAAGCAGACAAGCTTGGGCAATTTTTGAGAGAGTTGACCCCCAGCTTCCCTGAACTTTCCCGAAGGTTCAAGCGGACCATGTGCCTTTTTGGGAGCACATACTTGTGTGAGAAGCTCTTCTCCACCTTGAACTTCAATAAGTCCAAGTACAGGTCCAGACTTACTGATGAGCATCTTCAAGCTCTACTGAGGGTCTCCACTGCTTCCTCCCTCAAGCCAAATGTGACTATGTGAGAAGAAGCGCTGCCAGGTCTCTAGCAGCAAGGAGTAGGCAAGAGAAGCCGTGTTCAGAATATTTCATGTTCAATGTTCCATTCAAGTTCAGAAAGTTAAAGGTTAAAGAGCTGTTAATACAGACATTTGAAACGGAATAAAAATAATTCATTTTCTCTACTTAGCCAGCCAGTGTATATCTACTGTATGCTCATTAGTATTATTTGGTTTTGTATTACTGATTGATTTATTTTTTATTCATCTTTAAGTTAATTTATTTAATTCATTATTTTTTGTTAAAAAATAAAGATATTTGATAACGTTGGAATGTTTTATCAGTGCTTTTCTTGTGGAAATCCTGATGCGGCCCAGTCTCACCCAGACTCGGCCTCTAGCGGCCCCCAGGTAAATTGAGTTCGAGACCCCTGGGCTAGACACTGGAATAAAATGGTCAATATTATAGTTTAAAATTTTGGTAAATATTTAAATGTAGAAAGAGGAAATAAAGGACAAAGATAAGAAAAAGACATGTTACAGTTCTATGAAGTAAGGCTGAAGGTTATCTAGACGACGGTGTTTTTTGGTTATCTACAATGTGGATTAAAATACAAGTGTAGGTGTATTTTATATTTTATAATGACAGCTAGTTAAAATTTCCTTCAAAAGGAGCAGCTGCCAAAGAACAAAGAACTTCCATTCCAACTCAAAGAAGCTCATTTCATGAATGCATGCAGAGTTGGGACACAGAATGCTCGATTGTGGTTCCTTCATTCATAGTCAACACACATTCAGGGGTCAGAGTTGACCAAAGGCCATCCGACTGAACATCTGTTAAAGGTTGTGTTAGTCTATTCAGTGGCAAGTTCCTTCTAACGATCAGACCCTCCACCCAGCCTTCTCAAACAATGCTTGTCCTTTGGCTCCATTTTACTATGGGGAGGTCAAAGGTTAAGATCAGCAATATATACTTGGAAGGTCAGCATACTGAAACACCCAAGGAAATGCAGTCAGGTGTTTGGCAAGAGAATCTACTGTGACTATCTACAATGTGTGGTTTCACTTTCAGTTTTGAAGGATGACGTAAAATGTAAATAAGGCATTCACATTTGTGAATGGCAATACCATTAAGGAAAATGTTCTGGATTGTGTTAATAATCTTTTGTCAGTGTGGCTGTTATTCATTTAAAGGATCAAAAGAGTTGAGAATAAAAGTTATTTTCAAGACAAACATAAGTTGATTTCTCATGCAAGGGGATGTGGATTCTGATCTCTCAACTTAGCGTTATAGGGATTGCATGTGCCAAATGTGCAGGATTGCGTTTGCGTGTTCCGGTAAATGCAAATGGACATGCAAAGTCATTTATCAAACCCTGAAAAAAAACAGGTGTGTTACATTTCGTGCAGCGTCTTGTGTGGAACATAGAGTAGGACCCAATTGCAGGGAAGCAATCAAGGGAGTGTGTGGAGTACTCTAACAAAAACTTTAATGACTGAAGCAGGAGGGGAATTAAGGAAATAACAAGGACTTTTAAATAAATAACAAAAAACAAACCTGACATGGAAGTCATGGGGCAAACCAGGAACTTGAAACATGGCCTGGCAACATAGCATGATGCAAACAAAGCAGATGATCCGACAAGGACTCATAAACACACAGGGTTTAAATAGACAGACAGGGGTTGATTACAAAATACACACACCTGCTCAAACGAGGGAAGAGAATCCATGACGGACACAATAGCGAAACGCATACAATAATCACACGGACCAAAACCCACTACACATAACAGTGTGTCAGCAAGGTGAGGTAAGAGATGCCATTAAAACGTTTTGCTAACATTTCAGAAGTGCCACAAACAAAAACAATTCCCACATATTTCCTGTCCTAGCCATTCAATTTTGGAACTTCAGAATTATCTGAAGTTGAGTTAAGTTTTTTTCAGTTTTTGTGGTGCTCTTGCAAACGTTTCAGTGTAAAATTACAGACAAACCCCTCTCTGAAGTAGAGTGGTCTGCTGCCAATTTAACACTTGTAGCAGTGTATGCAATCTCTTTATAGCAGTGGTTTTTAATATTGTTTAAGGTACTTAACTCCATGAATTTCACATGCATTCACCGAACCCTTCAGAATTAGATAAGAAAGCCGATAATACAATACGTATTCATTTTACGTCCAGGAAGTTGTGCATGCCTGGGATTCGATTCGCCCAAAAATTGTCCATCCCAAATAAAATGATCTCATCTCATTTTCTGAACCGCTTTATCTTCACTAGGGTCGCGGGGGGTGCAGGAGCCTATCCCAGCTGACTTCGGTCCAGAGGCAGGGGACACACTGAATTGGTAGCCAGCCAACCGCAGGGCAGAAGGAGCCAAACAACCATTCACGCTCACACTCACACCCAGGGGCAATTTAGATTGTCCAATCAGCCTACCATGCATGTCTCTGAAATGTGGGAGGAAACCGGAGAAACCAGAAAAATCCCACGAAGGCCCGGGGAGAACATGCAAACTCCACACAGGTGGATCGACCTGGATTTGAACCCAGGACCCCCACTGTGAGGCCGTACAGTCATCTTTTTTATAAATATTATAGGGTAAACTAAAATGTCCAGCTTATCATTTTTAATGAGAAATAACTACCATGTGTAAAAAAATAATTTAGTTTCAGTTTCTTATCTGAAAGCAACAATAACAGCCCAAATACACTTTCGGAAGAAACATGCCTCACCCAGGGAAATAACTTTGTCCATTGCTGTTGGAATTTTCAAACCTTTATAGTTTTTCATTTTGTAGCCACAATAACAATATCCTTTTTTTCTTTATCAGAGTATTCTTTATTATTTTGGTTGAAGAAAACACTAAGGTTAACTTCGTTTTCATCCAACTTCAGCGACGTTTTCGGCGGCATAGTTTCGTCCATTCACCATCATAACAACAGTGTCATGTCTTAAAAGTATAATCATTTGATCACAGTCAGATGTTGCTTGTTTCAGCAGAACCCGATTGGTTAAACTGTCAATGCTAGATCAGTAGTAAAATAAAAACTGAACTCAACACAGGCCCATGTAGAATAGTTTGGACACTCCTTAGCTAAATGAATTCCCATTCAAATATCTTCTCGTTTTGTCAGCCTGTTTTTAAACAGAATAAAATATAATGTTTTTATCTTCTTTACGGATATTAGAGAGGCCCGAAGCATGTATTTACCAACAACTGTCCCAAGAGCATTATGTAAATATTTTATTGATAAGAATAAAAAAGGAAAATAGCTTCATATTTGGGATTTAAAATCATATAGTTCCTGTAATGTACATGTCAGGCACACTGAACACCAAACTTCATCGGCCTCCTTGAAATCAAATATGTTTTATTGGCTTTAAGTCTGGTGATTGACTTGGCTAAAACGTTTGTTTTCCTGATGAACTCTTTTGCATTTGGTTGAAGGAGCTCCATAACATTTTGGTTACAATTTTCATTATGTCTTTAAATTCATTCATTCATTCGTTCATTCATCTTCCATACCGCCCATCCTCGAAAGGGTTGCTGGCGCCTAACCCAGCAGTCGTCGGGCGAAAGGCAGACTACACCCTAGACTGGTCGCCAGTCAGTCGTAGGGCATGTCTTTAGATTGCTGATGTAATTTAGAGGTTTGAAGCCCTCCACCCCGTTTCATCCTTTCCACTACCTTCGACTCATGTTACTCTTTTTCCAGAATTTTAGAATCTTGTCTCTACTTTTTGGAAAATTGCAATGATTGACTAAATTCAACACTGATTTGTTTGGAGTAATCACCAACTCCAAATGAGGAAAGGAAGTGTTGTAAATAACCAGTAATTCTATTTTTCCGCTGACTATTTTAAAGCGTAATTGGGTGTCATTTGGGTGGGTGTTTCCTTATGCCGCTCTTGTCACGTGTGCGACGCATGTCAGTTAAAATAAACAACTGGTCTCGCACTGATTAAAGCCAGTTCCCTCTCTCTCTTGCCTGGAGCTATGCACTAATGTGCTGCTATAGGCTTAATGAGAGCAAAAAGAAGCAGGCTGACCCCTCTCACCTCTTCAAGGGCCCCTGCAGTTAGCAGGGCAATCAGTCAGTGTCCACCACTGTTAGCTTTTGACGTTCAAATACCACCGAAGAGAAAGTCTAACCCAGAAAATAGATCATCTTTACAATTTATGTATGCCCAAATGTATAAACTATTTAACCCTTTGTTGGAAACCCATTTAACTCATTTTTAGATTAGATTAGATAACTTTATTCATCCCGTACTCGGGAAATTCACTGTCGCTGTAGCAAGAGGGTGACACCACACACACAGGAAAAGACATTTTAGACATAAATAAGTAAATACAATGGTACCTCGACATATGAGCACCCCGACATATGAGCATTTCGAGGTATGAGTAAAATTTCGAGCAAATAATTATCTCTAGATATGAGAAAAATTTCGAGATACGAGAAAGCCAGGTGGCCAAGACATGAGAGGCTGTTTATCATTGTAGCGCACTGTCTTTTTTGCTGCATCTCTTTCGTGTATAAAAGATATCTACGAGCACTGGGCAGAGCGTTGCATTTTTTTCAGTGTTTTTTTCGTCACTCAGCACGAATGCCGGAGCGATCGCTAATACGAGGAGGATATATTACTTCTTGTTGGCTGCTCATAAGAACATCAGGGGCACTGGCTCTCTACCCCGCAACTCCTTGTGTAATGTCTCTGGTCGCAACTCCCTCATGTAATGTCTCTGGTCGCAACTCCCTTGTGTAATGTCTCTGGTCGCAACTCCCCCGTGTAATATCTCTGGTCGCAACTCCCTCGTGTAATGTCTTTGGTCGCAACTCCCTCGTGTAATGTCTCTGGTCGCAACTCCCTCTTTGTAATGACTCTGCGAGCACTGGGTGGAGCATTGCATTTTTTCAGTGGTTTTTTCCCCCCTTCGCCTATTAGCTCCCGTTGGCGGAGCGATCGCTAATTCAAGACTACTTCTCGTTGGCAAGTGGTCATGCGTTATCCTATTGTGAGGACATTTGTGTGCATCATTTTCGGAATATTTTTAATATTTTGGAATACAACAGCAAACAGCCCATCGATATATATATATATATATATATATATATATATATATATATATATATATATATATATATATATATATATATATATATATATACTCATACACATATACATATGGTTGGTTTTAATATTCAGACAGTTCTTTTGCTGATTTTTTTGTTGACCTGATTAAAATACATGAATACACCTTACAAATTTCAACGCATATACATTTATTGCAACAGGGCAGTGCCTGAATAGTAAGATAAGGAATTACATTCAATCCACCATGATGATTTGTTCTGAATGTTGTTTTGGTTAACATGACCTCCTTCCTCTGATATGAGTTCCCATGTGAATCTAAGATGGAAGCTGAAGGCTCTGAAGGGAGGGCCCGCTCAGCCATGTGAGAGCGAGATGTTTATCGTTTAATTGGACAGGCCAACTACCGACCTGGGTAAGAGCCAAAAAACATCTTCCCAAGCTTTAGATTCGCACCCTGTTTATGGCGTGAGGCGAGATAAAAGAGTCCGTGATCGACGACAGACCGCCTTGATGGCGCTTCAAAAGGATGTGGTAGACAAAGAGAAGATGAAGTGGGCAGCTTTCCAAACATCTTACAGCAACACTTTGTCCAAAGAGTGTGATCGTGACATGGCAAAGAGGATACACTGTGCCTGGCAGCAGAGCATTGCCAGGAAGTGTTTAAAATGGGGTGGGGGGCAGTACTTTCCAGTATCACTTCTCAGAAAATACACTTGTCTTTAGATTAGTCACAGGGAGGCGTGTTTGCCCGCTGGTAAAGTGCAGCTAAACTTCAAGCATGCCATTAAAAACAGCATAAGGGGAGGTCTTACTTGTAAAAACCGAAAGAAGTCTCTCATTGTTCCTAGTGCTTGAATGCTTACATCAAAATAAATTATTAAAGCACACACACCATGTCTTGAAGATTTTTTTTAAATTGGGTAATCTCCCTTTATTCTGGATTTATCCCAAATCCCACCCAGGACATTGTTTCTACAAAGATTCTATAGTTGTGACTGACTGTTTATGTGTTTCCTGATGTTGACTCATTAAAACTTCAGATTGGAACCCAATAAGGACACAGAACACCATCACATCAAAAATTGCTCAACAATGAAATACAATAGAAATGACATTTTAAAAGATTTTAAATGTGCTTGTTTCCTGCTTCTGGCAAATGCAGGCCGTTACTTGACAATGTCGTGTCATGAAATGTCTTTACTTAAACAGACTCATCATTGAAAAAATTAATAAGATCGCTTGTATTTCAAAAGTTTCACTACTGCTTCTACATTACCCTGTGTAATTGGCAAAGTTAACATTCATTCAATTTTTGCTCCGCTTATCTTCACCATGGTCGCGGGGGGTGCTGGAGCCTATCCCAGCTGACTTCGGGCCAAAGGCGGGGGACACCCTGAATTGGTGGCCAGCCAATCGCAGGGGACAAGGAGACAAACAACAATTCACGCTCACACTCATACCTAAGGGCATTTTAGAGTGTTTAATCAGCTTACCTTGCATGTTTTGGGGAAGTGGGAGGAAACCGAAGTAGCCAAGCATGTTTTTTGGGATGTGTGAGGAAACCGGATTACCCATAGAAATCCCATAAAGGCCCTGGGAGAACATGCAAACTCCGCACAGGAAGGTCTGAACCCACCGGGGATTGAACCCTCGACCACGGAACTGTGAAGCCGATGTGTTAACCACTCTACACCGGGCCACCGGTAAATGCCGTAATTTGGAAAATAATTCGTATATAAAAGTATCAAATACACTTATATTTTATAATACAGTCTTTTTGTGCCCTGCAATTGGCCGGCCACCAATTCAGGGTGTCCGCTGGTGGGTGGAGTCAGTTGGGATAGGCTCCATCACCCCCAGTACCCTTGTGAGGATAAGCAGTACAGAAAAGGAAACCATTTTATAATATGTATAAAAAAATCAAAGAATGTGCTCATGACCAAGGACATAACACACAATTGACAGTACAATTCAAAAGAAGCTTAACATTGCATCATTTTTAAAATGATGATAATAGATGGCATTTGTTGCTGCATCACATTGTGAATTCAAACCGTTTCTTTAAGGTGAGTACGTGAGGGCTGGTTGCTTTGCCAAGACTTCTGAAGCCAAAACCTATGAGAAGCTCGATTTTTGGTCTACCGATGCACGTCACCTGTTGTTGCACCTTGACCTCCGTGTTTACCTAACATTGGTCAACATCCACTGTTGGTGTCTATGTGTCTGCAGGAAGCTGACTCTGTATGACGCCCTGAACTTTGTCCTGCTGCTTGTCACTCCCGCCTGCGTGTCCTCGCTGCACAGGGTAAGTCAAGACAAGTCAGTGCATGGCAACATCTGAAAAAAACTGTTCATTTTCGGTGCCTCCCAGGTACTGACTTTAAAATGATGTAACCCTGCAAATACTAGAACAGCGGTAACTCAGTTACGAGACGTACTACACCCTACACACACACACCCAAAAAAAGAAATTCCCTTTCATGTTGTACAATAACATACACATAGGAATAGTTGTACAGTAATCCCTTAAATATCGCGGTTAATGTAGACCGGACATGGCCGCGATAAAATTGAAAAATCGCGAAGTAGGGACATCCTATTATAACTTTTTTTTTTTTAATTCTTCAGTGCTGAGTCCTAGTAGCAAGCGGAAGACAGGGGAGTGGCTTACGCTTAAGAGTTTCAGCGTGGATTATACCATTTTTATCAGCTTTAAAAAAATAAAATAAAATTTGTAATAATTAAGAAAAAAATCGCGAAGTGAATTCGCAATAAGTGAAGTCGTTACTAGTTTCTGATAACCATCAGCGGTAATCTATACATTCATTGGTTTGGTTTACCTCTAGAAATTATAGGACATTTCATCCGGGCGTTCATCCTGAAATTGTATTCATAAATGACTGGCAATGTGCCCTGTGATTGGCTGGCCACCGATTCAGGGTGTGCCCCGCCTCTGGCCCAGAGTCAGCTGGGATAGGCTCCAGCACCCCCCACGACCCTAATGAGGATAAAGCGGTTCAGAAAATGAATGAATGAATGACTGGCTGTTGCTTCCCTTGCCTTCACATGTTCTTTCCCCAAAGCTTGACAGGACAAAATGCTGCCATTTTGGTAATTGGCCTCTTGGTTTCCATGCGATAAAATCCAGTTCAATTTGATAATGACCCATTCACAGCCCGTTTTCCCAGATTTAGACGTGGTAGGTCTCAGAGGTTGTTAGTGCGCTGATTAGATTGTTTTTGTAACGTATTTGTGGGCTAATGGTTTGTTGCTTTTAGTGGCAAGCTTTTGGTTTGGCATGAACCGTTTTGGTTTGGCATGAACTGCTTGTTTCTGCAGTACGTAAGTTTCTTTCACTGCTGTTTGCCTTTCTGTTAAGCAAGCACAGACAGCCCCTTTACCGATCCCACCCACCCACTGGGTGTGGTGGCATTGGCAATGACCAGACACTGAGAATATATACTATAATCTCAGCATGAAAGTTTATATATTGCACAGTACATTATAAGGAATGAGTGAATTCTAGATTGCAGCAGGGTGGCCCAGTGAACAAGTGGTTTGTGTGTCAGCTTCACAGTTCTGGGCTCAAGGGTTCAATCCCAGGTCGGTCCTCACTGTGTTGAGTTTGCATTTTCTCCCGGAGCTTGCATGGGCTTTCTCTGGGTACTCCCATTTCCTCCAAAAACATGCACGTTAGGCTGGTTGAAAACTCTAAATTGCCCCGATGTATGAGTGTTAGTCTGAATGGTTGTCCGTCTCCTTGTGCCCCGCGATTGACTGGCCACCAATTCAGAGTGTCCCCCACCTGGTGCCCATAATTAGCTGGGATAGGCTCCAGCACCTTCCGCGACCCTTCTGAGGATAAGTGCTCTGGATGAATGAATGAATAACCCTTAAATTCAATTCCTAATTTTTGCCTCATCACCCTTTGACCTTTGGGGCTCCTTTTTTTCTGGGAAAATATGTGTGAATTCCAAATTGTACAGACTTCTATATTTATACTACAATCTTCCCTCGATTATCGCGACTTCACTTATCGCAAATTCACTTCACAATTTTTTCTGCTGTTATTTTTTTTTTAATTAATGTGAAAATCCAGGCAGAACCCACTCCCCTGTCTTCCGCTTGTTATTAGGACTCAGCACTGAGTCCTTTTTAAAGTTCATAAAAATGTGAAAATCCACGGTGAAACTTGTAAGCGGAGGCCACTCTCCTTTCTTCCGCTTGCGACTAGGACACAGCAGTGAAGAAAATAAAAATATAGTTACAATAGGGCTGACCCTACTTCGCAATTTTTCGATTATTGCGGCCATGTCTGGTCTACATTAACCGCGATATTCGAGGGATTACTCTATAGAGGATCTATTTATCTGTTGTATATGTTTGTTGATCATTTTAAATTGTGTACGCCGTATAACAACTTTTGAACTGGATTTTTATTAAGTACGTTTTTTGTAAAATCGATCTCGTTTTACGCTCTATTCCGGATCGTCTCGGTCACTGGTAGCAGACGAAAACGTCATCGTCGACTGCTAATATTGTCATGCTTTAAGCATGATATGTGCACGCGCATCCCTTTCACACTTTCACACTTTTCACTATATAAATATAGCGCATCAGCAACCAATGTACCCAGACAGTCAAGCAGTCAGTATCTTACGACTACAGAATCTTGAATTAAGTGCATACTGATTTACTTTGGAGAAAATTTTAGACTTTTAAGTGTGCCTATGTAAGTAAATATGTGTTGCGTTGCATTTGTACGGTTTTATTATCACTTAATAAGAGGAATTGCAATCATTAATAAGGGGAGCAATTAGCCGAGGTTGACAAGTATCTGTCTACTACCCATAAATGATCTAGTCATAATAAAATTTAATGATGAATATCTATGAATAAAACATCTTAATACATGTCACTAGAATATTCACAAATCTGACTTAAATTTTACCTTATTTTTCATGTCTGTCCTTCTCACTTCTCATTCTCATTCACATGACTTTTCTGCTGAATGTGTCACTTAAGATAGTTAAGCTTCCATTTATATGCAATATTTTTCCATCGGAAAACTTGCTTACAACTTTAGCTTCGCTGCATGTTTTGCAAAGGAGATCTTTCTCACCCAATTTCACCGCTTGTTCTTCTCTTTGCACATACTCCAATAGACGGACAACCATGCACACATACCTAGGGGGCTATTTAGAGTGTCCAATCACCCTACCATGCATGTTTTTGGAATGTGGGAGGAAACTGGTGTACCCAGAGGAAACCCACGCAGGGGAGAACATGCAAACCCCACACAGGTGGACCGACCCTGGATTTGAAACAAGCATCCCCGCATTCAATTCAATTTAATTCAATTAGTTTGCTGCGCGCGGAGAGCACGAGAGTAGTGCGCAATAGCACACGCGCGCAGCTTGGAGGGAACATTGGTCTCAATCATTTACTAGGATCACGAGACACGTGCTCATTTCATTCACACATTTTCAGCTTTGACATCGTTCTGATCCAATACATCGCAGTATACGCTGTTCGCCATGCAGCTGTTGAGTGTGTGCGAAGGAAGAGTTAAGTAGGTGTGAGTCAACTCCTGAATGAGAAACTGCTGGGAACGTTGCCAGTTTCACTACTTCTCCAGGGCACAAACTTAGGAATGTGTTTGGGTAGCACCTTTGAGATTTCTTTAATCACTTTTATTGTGTGGTTGTGATGGTCCCTATCCAACAGGCAAAAAGTCTTGTGCAACTGTTTGGTTTCTTGGCTCCAAAATACTTACCCTAAGGAATCGTAAATAACTCCCCGGATGTATTTTCCTTTTCACAAATTATTTCATGCAAATTCAAAGTCATACGCCCCAAACTTAACAAGATGTAATTCAAAGACCGACAGAAATTCAGCTAAAATCATCAGGAAGTTATATAGAATTAACTCAAAACCAACAGGGACCTACCCACAATAAAATGTAGCCCATAAATGTCGGATAATCAACAAAGAACTAAGCTATGGGAGTTTCCCAAGCAGCAGGAATGCATTTTTCCAGAAATATGTATTTGGAAGTTAAGCCATGATGCATTAATATGACTTCTACTGCCTGAAAGAAACTGTAGGAGAAAGAATGGCAATTATTTATATAAAGAGAAGTAATTACTTAACAAAAATATATAGTCTTTCCTCTACTCGTGAAATTAATTGGTTTCAGAACTTTTTTCGTAACTTGGATTTTTCGTAAGTAGAGCGGTTTAAATGTAAATTCTGTAATTCGTTCCACGGTCCTCAAAAAAAACATTAAACCCTTTAAAAATGATCAAAGTGTCCCACCTTTGTATGAAAGATGCAAGAAACAGACAAAAAATAAAGAAAATAATAAGAAAAAGATTTTTTAATGCATTAAAATGAATTACAAGCAGGCAAACACATGTGCAATGGTACAGTCCAGCAGTGGCGGGCCGTCAGGGCCTTCAAGGCCTTCTCTGCTGGCCTAAGAAATATCTGAATCATATTATATTTTGTCCATCAATACTTATTATTCCAAATGGTCTGTTAGCTTCCTTTCATTGCTTTTCCCCCTGGTTGCACTACTTCCAGATGTGTGTTTTCATATTGAAGCATTTAACCAATCACATTTCAGGCATTATTTGTTGCCAGATCAGATCTGCCTCAAAGCCTTCACAATCAGTTCTTGCGGGCTCTGCTGCATTAAACTAGACTGTTGCTTTTAACCAATCAGATTTCGAGTTGGCAACCCCACAATGATTTTTCATAGGCGTTAGCATTTTGCTGGCTGGGTCATGTCACTGCTTTCACAAACTATGATTGGCTAGTAGGCGGGCCAAAGCAGCCAGAGATCGCAAACTCCACCCACATGGCCGACAGTGGCAAAAACAAATGAATTCTTTTGCAGATTTCTCTCACAAAGCTATTTTCCAAACGGACTTTTCAAAAAAAAATTGACATCATTAAGAAAGGGCGGTCAACTCCGAAGCTAGCAAGCCTGTTACAGCCGGGAATATGGTGTATGCGGCACTTTCAGTGTGCTAACTTAGCTCCACAAACAAATAGTATATTGTTGTTTTGATTTAAAGCCATTTTCAAAACGGACTATGCCATAAATATGACAGGACAGGCTCGACTTTCACCATTAGCTTCGATGGCGATAGAAAAGAAGGAAGAAAGAAAGGAGGATGGATATTGTTAAAAAGGATTTTTGGTGAGTAAAATATGGCCATATTCCTAAATAATATTTCAATTGTGGGCCAAGTACTGATATCTGAAAAGCTCCAGTGTTTGTATTTAATCACAAAATGCTGCTAGCAAGTGGATTTTACCCCAGTTTAATTTTTGACGTTTCACCATTGACGTCCATCGCTGTCTTTTCCCGGGAAAAATCACCCCCCTGGCCTGGTTGTAATGTCTCAAAAGCTCCAGTATATGTATTAAATCAATAATTGATGCTAGGAAGTGGATTTTACCTAATTTTAGTATTTTAGTGCATTTTTTGTCATTTCACGTATGGACGTATCGACGTTCATCGCTGTCTTTTTACCGGGGAAATGACACTCCTGGCCCGGTTCTGATGTCTAAAAAGCTCCAGTATTTGTATTTAATCAATAAATGCTGTTTTCGGCTGGATTTTACCCCATTTTCGGGCAATGTTTGCCCGTACGCCATTGACGTTCATCGCTGTCTTTTCCCGGGAAAATCACCCCCTGGCCCGGTTTTAATGTCTGAAAAGCTCCAGTATTTGTATTTAATCATGAAATGCTGCTAGGAAGTGGATTTTACCCAATTTTTGTGCATTAATTTATTGATTATTTTTTATGTGTTGCAGCTGTAGCTGCAGTAGAGGTTTTATAGCCATAAAATAGTTTTTGAGGGTTGGATTGATACGTTGAAGGCGCTACCAGAAAATGCACCGCCCGCCACTGCAGTCCAGTAAGGAGGAAGCTAATGTTAGCACACGAACACGTGCACATGAACACACATCAAAACAACTTCAGCTGACTGCACAAGGCGGGAGGACACCTTAAATTGGTGTCCAGCCAATCGCAGGGCACGAGTAGACGGACAACCACTCACGCTCACACTCCTAACTCGTGGCCGGATGATTCGCTGAAAGACGTTTCGCCGACGGACGTTTGACAGACGACAGGTCGCCGAATGGACGTTGCACCGAACGGTCAATCGGCCGAACTACCGTTCAACCACCCTAGCATCCATGTTTTTTGAATGTGGGAGGAAACCGGAGTTCACAAAGAAAATCCACGCAAACCCGGGGAGAACATGCAAACTACACACAGGAGGACTGACCTGGGATTGAAACCGGTACCCCAGAACTGTGAGGCCGCAAATTATGAACAGTCTCTCCATCTTGTCGTTCAGTACAAAGAGGCCTAAGGGTCGTCACTTTTAATGCTTCCTTCTTCTTCAATAAAATTGATGTTAGGAGGTGGGTTACGGCTGGTCGTATTGCCTTGCAATCAGTCAACCCGCAAGCCACTTTCTTATCTTCTGTTTTTCGGTGTATAAAAAAGTGCGCTTAATCATTTCATTCGCACCAATAATTTTAAATAAAGAACTCTGTGACGGCAAACGACGGTCAAAAGAGAGTTGGGAGGGTCCAAGTGGAAGTAAGGGATAAAATACATAGATAAAATAACGGATTCAGGAATTGCATGATTTGGGGGATTTTATAACTTGGATCTTGTTTTCGTATGTTGGGACGGTCACTTACATATCAAAGGGTTTCGTAACCTGAAAATGTTGGACCTAGGGCAGGGGTGTCCAAACTATTCCACAAAGGGCCGCAGTGGGTGCGGGTTTTCATTCCAACCCATAAAGACGACACCAAGTGCAATCAGTGGATTGCAGTCAGGTGCTTCTTGTTTTCTGCAGAAATCTCATTGGTCAAAGTGTCTGTGCTGGATCGGTTGGAACAAAAACCTGCACCCACAGCGGCCCTCGAGGACCGGTTTGGCCACCCCTGACCTAGGGGTACGACTTTGTAGGTTTATAGGTTACCTAAAGTCACCGAAAAAATAATCTAGCCTACTAGTGAATCTCATGGGTAGGGAAATGGTTGAATGGATGTTAACAAAGAATCTTCCTTTATTTTCCATTTTAGGCTTCCTGGGATTCCGCAAGTGATCCTTACAGTGAAGGCTCGTCGGCCCGTTCAACTCGAACCCGGCGCCAGCTGTACTTTCGAAATGAATGGGCAAGCTGGAGCGGCTGGTCAGTGTGTTCACGAAGTTGTGGTTCCGGTGCCTCAGTGCGCACACGAACCTGCATTACAAGGTTAGTTATGGATGTGGGAATAGGCAACAGTAGTATTTCATATTTGGAGAAAAAAATTCAAAATCATAATCATTTGACCCCTTATCAATCTATTATACGATGTAAAATAGCTTAACATGTTTGTGTGTGGCAGAAACCCAGTGGGCGGGCCATGTGGAGGTGATCCCAGACAATACAAGATCTGCAACACCAAAGTAATTCAGCAGGTTTCCACACTCTACAAAATCGCCACACAATTTGGACACCTTTGTAGCCGGACAATGACCGATATTTGCTCTTGAAGTTGAGCACGTAGGCGTGTTCCGGGACTATGTTGCAGTTAAAACCATTCAGGGTGTGAACTGGAATTCCACAGACATATTAGGTAACCTTTGTCTTCACTGTTCCACCTTGAGATTTCATGCAGTTGTGCTGGAGTAGCGAGTCCGGGGTGCTACTGCGTAAGATGCATGTGTGAGAGTGTTTGGATAGGCTATCTTCAAAGCCCATACTTGCATGGGGACAATTGTACAGATGAGTTGAAGCTTGTGTTAGGATCAAAGTGAGTGCACGTTGCACTTTGTACTTAGTGATACAGTTCAAGCCCCTGGTTAACAGCTACAATTCCAATACATTTTTTTCTACACTGATGGGAGCAATGTGTTATGGCATGCATTGACGCTACTCGTCAAATATATTGAAGCTGACAGAACTCCGTGGAATAAATGAATAAATGTTGGAGGAAACGGATTACGTTACACAAGCACTTTGGAACAAGGCAGAAGCACTTTATTAGACTTGTTCACACTTGTATATGTAAATCTGACGTCTGTACTGTCATTCTTTACCACTTTGAGGCTTCAACATTCGCGGCTTCGGTACATCGCATTTTTTTACATTAAGTATTTTTAAAAAAGTTCATAAAAAGACACAACCCTGTCTTCCGCTTCCCACTAAGAAAATGGCGGGACTGTCACTTAACGCAACACCGAAAAAGAGAAGTAGCGGGCAGCGTGCGGTGGCCATCACTTTTATTAAAAAACAGGGCTTTCTGAGCAGACTTGACGGCCGGGAGCCTCGGTGAGGGTTGGATTTTTTTCCATGCGAACCCCGAGCGACCTTACGGCGGATGCTGTCGCACTTATTTGAAAATAGAGTTTGCTCAACAATCTGAATGGCCTGGAGCCTCTGGGTCGCAGAGCTGATGGTGGAATTTCCCAGAAATGTTTCAAAGTGCAAGCTCCGGGCGACGTTACTGCAGACGCTGTCGGCCTTGTCTGAAAATAAAGCCCTTTGGGCGGCCAAGATGGCTGGACGCTAAGGAGGAGCAAAGTGGAAGTTAGGTTTCCATTTAAGTTTGGGCAGCGGGCTGAAGTCATTGCTCTTATCTGAAAACAGAGCTTTCTGGACTGGTAATTGACGGTTGGACAATGACGGCAATAAAGTTGAGGAACGTGGTCTTATTACGTTGAGAAATCTCAAAAAATGTTCAATATGGCATGCAGTTTGCAACAACGGGTCCTTGAGATTGATGACAACATGGTCATAGCCATGAAATATGGCAATCGTCAGTTTTAATGTCCTTGACAAAAGCATATTTTAATCGAAAAAAGAAATAGCGGTCACAACTCCCCATCAACATGTTCCTTGTGCGCCAAAACCTCTCGCAAAAGCTCCTCCTATTTTCCCTGTTAGTACATTACTTGAAATATATATTTTTTTAAATTCTATATAGATTATATTTAGATATTAATACATTACAGTCTTTTCATATGCCTATAGCTGTAATGTTTAATAAATACACTTGATAATTGTACTTGTGTACTTGTATTTTGGTATAGGCACGAAAACATGTAGTATGGTAGTAATAATAGGGGTGATCCTACTTGGCGGTCTACATTAGCCGCGATATTCGAGGGATTACTGTAGTGTCACAGTGTGTGGGCGAGAAAAGGGGGGATGATCCAAATGCAAGGAAACCGAGGGAACGCAGGGTTGTGGTAACACAAAATGTTTAATTAAAGTTACCAACATACAAAGTTTCAAAATAGTTTTCAAGATACAAAGGTAAACCAAGTGCTAGAGCAGGGGTGTCCAAACTTTTTGCAAAGAGGGCCAGATTTGGTAAGGTGAAAATGTGTGGGGGCCGACTATTTAGCCTGACATTCTTTGAATGTAGTAGTAGTAACTAACCATGGAAATTTGACCGTTATGGTTTTTTTACGGTGGAACAAACAGAAACAAATAAATCCGTTCCTCTTGTTTGGCCCTTCAGACTCTGGAGGTCTAGAAGCTCTTCACTCACGTTCATGTCATTGTCCACTCCTCTTAAAAAGATCAGTAACTGAGCGGTGTCGGACGCATCCGTGCTTTCATCGCACGCTAACGAGAAAAATTCAAACTCACTTCCTTTTGCCTCTAACTGTCTCTTAATATCTAATGAAACGTCTTCAATTCTCCGTACCACAGTATTACGAGCCAGGCAAATATTGGCAAACTCTTGCTTCTTCGCGGGACAAATTTTCTCAACCATTTTCATTACAGTCTTTAATAAATTCACCCTCAGTGAAAGGTTTGCAGTGCTTTGCAATCAGCGTTGCCACTTTGTAGCTTGCCTTTGTGGCATTTTCATTTGACTCACGGACTCTTGTGAAAAAGCTTTGCTGTGCCGTTAAAACAGCTTCCGGTTGCTTCACTTTTTCACCGCGTTTGTTCCCAGTTAGCTTGTCGTAGCTAGCATGTTTCGTCTGGTAGTGCCTCTTGATGTTGAATTCCTTGAAAACAGCCAGTCTCTTGGCAAATTAGGCAGACACAGTTGTTTCGTATTTCAGTGAAAAAATACTCAAATTTCCACTTGTCCTGGAAGCGGCGGCCCTCGCGGTCAACTTTCCTTTTTTTGTTTACAGACGCCATGTTAGAAATGGGCTGGGCTGAAACGATCACGCAAGGTCAAGGGTCACGGCGGCCAGAGTGCGGCCACAGGGCTACTGCCATCTTCTGGTGAAATGAAAAATATGAAAAATAGCTTTTTGTACACATGTATTTTATACTGTGGTCAACAGTGCTAGCGGGCCGCATATTATTGATTTCATGATGAAAAAAAAAAAAAAAAATTAAAAAAAAAAAAAAAAAAAAAAAAAAAAAATCATGATAGAGGCCGCGGGCCGGTAAAAATTTGTCCACGGGCCGCATTTGGCCCGGGGGCCGGACTTTGGACATGCCTGTGCTAGAGCATTAAACTTTATAACGCACCAAAATCAAGGCAAAGGCAAAATCACTGAACCGCGCAAAAAATCGATGAGGATGCAACAAGAAGTGAACAAACAAAGGAAAATTAAATACACACAAGACATGGAGAACAGGTGGGTGGGCAGCGGATAGGTTTAGACACATGTGGGAGGCAAGAACAGGTGAAAACATTGGACAATCACAAGGACGAGACATACCAACCCAAAAAAATCATGACAAGTATATTGTTTGGTTCTTGTAGATGTGTGTGTGTGTGCATTTTAACAGTTACCATCATATTTTTGGGACCAAAGCAATATACTATTCCACCATTCCCATCCTGAATCTTTTAGCAGTAAACTGTACCGGAACGTTCTGGTGGCTTTCACTTCTGATTGTACTGTATGTTAAGGACCACCTGTACACACAACTTGTACACTTGCGTGCAGGAGTGCCCTCCTGGCTCCGAAGATTTCCGAGAGATGCAGTGTGCGGCTTTCAATGGCAGACAGCTGGTGACAGGAAATGCCTTCAGATGGACTACCTTTCATGGAGGTCAGTGAAACAAGTCACGTCCTGGTTTTTCTGTGTTGGTCCTATTATATTGTGATAACTTGAAAAATAATTGAAAGTAAATTCCGTGTACACATTTTTTACAACGGATACCAAAACATTGTAGGCTTCTTTTGAAATAAGTGCAGTCAGTAGGCAGCTGGTTTTGTAATCACAATCAATTAAAAATGTGTGGGAAAGTTCAATGTTTAGAGTGAGTGTGAAGAGAGACAATAGTGCAATATTGGTATTTTGAAATCAGAATTAATCAAAGGGACCCATAATGATGTACAGTCTTCCCTTGATTATCGCGACTTCACTTATTGCAAATTCACTTCTTCGCAATTTTTTTCTGCTATTAATTATATATATATTTTTTTTAAGTTCTTAAAAATGTGAAAATCCATGCTGAAACTCGTAAGCGGAAGCCACTCCCCTGTCTTCCACTTGCTACTAGGACTCTGCACTGAATGGGAAAAAAGTGTAATTATAATAGGACCTGTGTGGAGTTTGCATGTTCTCCTGCGTGGGTTTCCCACGGGTACTCCGGTTTCCTCCCACATTCCAAAAACATGCATGGTCAGCTGATTGGACACTCTAAATTGCCCCTAGGTATTGGTGTGTGTGCATGGTCGACCTTAATGAGGATAAAGCAGTTCAGAAAATGAAATAAGATGAGTTATAATAGGGATGACCCTACTTTGCGATTTTTGTCTGGTCTACATTAACCGTGATATTCGAGGGATTACTGTATAGGCCTCCCTCTGGTCCTTGAGGTTGAAACTCTAAAGCAGGGGTCCCCAAACTTTTTCCTGTGAGGGCCACATAACTTTTCCCTTCTCTGATGGGGGGCCGGTGTCAGTTTGTAACAGAAAAAGTGTGACGATCGTAGGGGAGCTTAATTTTTTTTATTGTTTTCCAGAAAGCCACACATAACCAAATAACCCTTTCCAGGTTCTTTACAGAAAAAAAGTCAGGAAACAAATAATAACACTATTAATGAAATAAATAATAACTAAATAACCCTCTCTGAGTTCTTCACAGAAAAAACAGAAAATAAATAACACTATTTATGAAATAAATAATAACAAAATAACTCTCTCTTGGTTCTTCGTAGAAAAAAAAAGCCATGGAACATTAACTTTCTGTTGTGCCATGCACAATGTTCTCCCTTTGCTCTGAAGTTTATGCACGACACCACAACCGTCATTACAGAATCCCACATCAACATTTTGCAGCACAGTGCTTGCTGGTGAATTCGGCAGTGGACTCGTAGCGGGGCGGTGAGACCCCTTTTTTCCAACTCCCGGTTCATGCGCCCCATTATTAGACCGCGAGTTTTGGCCACCATGCTAGGAGCCCTGTCAGTCGTGATGCTAGCTAGCTTTGACCAGTCCAGGTCCAACTTCTCCATGGTTTGGCACACTTTGTCAAAAATATCCTCTCCCGTTGTAGTCCCTTTGAGACTTTGGAGGGCTGCCAGATCCTCGCAAATCTCAAAGTTTGCGCTAACTCCATGAATAAAAATGAGCAGTTGCGCTGTGTCTTGCACATCCGTGCTTTCATCCAATGCTAATGAAAAAAAGTCAAATTCTTTCATCTTCTGCTGCAGCTGGGCATATACATTACTCCCGATTTCTTCAACGCGTCTGGTCATTGTACTCACCGACAGACTTACAGCATTAAATGCATCTTTCTTCTCGGGACACACTTCCTCCGCGACAGTATCCATACATTTCTTAACAAACTCTCCGTCAGTGAAAGGCTTACCGCTGCTTGCTATCAATTTAGCAACCCGAAAGCTGGCCCGAACGGATGCCTGGTTCTGCTGAGATAGTAGACCACTTTTTCGCTTTGAGAGTTTGTCTGCTCGTATTTGGCCTTGCAAGCTATCGTACTTGTCTTTGTGACGGGATTCATAGTGTCGGCAAAGATTGTATTCTTTGAATACCACCACCGTCTCTTGACAAATGAGACAAACAGCCTTTTCTTTGCATTGAACAAAAAAATAATCGTTTGTCCACTCCAGGTTAAATACCCTGCATTCTGAATAAATTTTTCTCTTACCTAACTTTTTCGCCATTATTCCGTTCTCAAACAGGTTGCACAGTTTTTATATGCTTGAATAGTCCGCGATGGTCCCAGGGCTCCGCCCTCACCTGCGATCGTCCAGATGTCTCGGTATCACTGTGCCCGCGTGCATCAAAGGGAAACACTCCCCCCGCGCGTGTCACCAAAGAAGCAATGCGAAGCCCCGCTTCACTGGGATGATTTGTGGGCTCAGCAGGGGTGCAATGAACCAAACACAAGATTAAAACGTCCCAGTCTTCAAGGCCAAATAGGAAAAAAATCCGATAGCGTCTCTGGTATTGTTCAGAGGGCCGGTCCAAATGTGCCGGCGGGCCGTAGTTTGGTGACCCCTGCTCTAAAGGGACCCGAAAAAAATGCAGTTCATAAATGCCAGTATCTTGCGCATGCAAAACGAACTTGTGCCCACAAGATGCTTTAGTATACATCATGTTGGTTCACATACTTATATGCAGGCTTCATCTGTTAGCTTCTAAAATTGTTCAAATTATAATATGGAGACCACGTACACGAGTAAAGAATTGTCATGCTGGTGTCAATTAATGATGCTGTTACACAAGTTTGAGCATTTTTAGGTGGGCTCTGCAGTCATTCTGTCGTTTTGAGCGTTGGACCCCACCAGAAAAGAATGATTTAATCGGAAAATGTATCTCATGAGCATCTAGTGTGCACACATTAGGAATTGATGCGCGCACTTATTTTATATTTGGTGCACAACATTTATATCTCTAAATGAGCTAATGCTGGAAAAAACTCAAACATTTTAACGCCCTTTTGATGCATTTTAGGGCTACGGTTTTGTAGTAAAACTAAAGCCCACTTTGTAAAATTACTGAAATACTAATTGCCAACTTATACAGCCAGATTCACCAATTGCAATCGAACAATAATTATTCTATGAGACGCTACATACTCTTAACCCAACGACCAACAACACAGTTTAAAAAAAAAGAAGCAGCTTGGCCTGGCCAATGTAGTTGTGTTAAAAGAATACGAACAGTGAAAATGAACCATGATGATCTGTAAAGCATCCATCAGTTTTTGTCTCTGATATTCTAAAACCCAAATCATACCAGCGATCCACTGACTGAACATCTGCCTTACCAGGTTCCAACCCCTGTGAGCTCAACTGCCTGGCTTCGGATCATAACTTCTACTACAACTTTGGCCGTGTGCTTGATGGCACAGCCTGTGACAAAGTACCAGGATCTGTGTGCATCAACGGGCACTGTCTGGTGAGAGCAAGCTGCATGAGCAAGGGCAAATTACTGAACAGTATACAGTCATACCTCTACTTACGAATGCCTCTAAGTACACATTTTTCAGTTTACACATTCTTTTATATGCAAATGAGTGACTCGAGATACAAAAAAGATCCAAGTAACAAAATTCCCCAAAAAGTAAATGGATTTCCTTATCCGTTATTTTATTTTGAAAATATTGTCGCGGATGCCTTGATTCTCCCTCCCTGCCCTATACTGGGCTCTCATTGGCTGTCTCACAAGAACCACTATTCATGTTTCAAGATTCCCTCCTACATACCTGTCTACCTCGATTGAATGCTCCCCTTATTAATGATTGCAATTCCCCTTTTCAAAGCGATTAAAAACCATACAAATGCAACTTGGCACATATTTTCACACACAAACGCACACACATAGGCCAGACGTAAAAGTCTAAAATGTACTACAAAGTGGATGGCTTTCGGCCCTGATAGAACGAAATCTTGCCGCCGTCTGGCGGACAAATACGAGTATTACGTCTCCCACAGAGTGAACTATTTCCACGGCGCAGGGCACATTTTCACTGGAATTTTTGGCCATTTTATTATTTTTAAGACAGTAATGAATCATTTTCATATAATGTTCTCTCATTTTTGTTTTTCTCACATCTTTCATACAAAACTGGGAAACTGAACAATTTTAAAGGCACTTGTTTGAGGACCGTGGAACGAATTAGAGAATTTGCATATAAAGTACTGCTCTACTTACGAAATTTTCAAGTTACAAAAAAAGTTCTGGAATCAATTAATTAGAAGTAGAAAGTAGAGGTATGACTTTGATTTTTGCCTCGATAATCAAAAAGATTTAGAGTGTTCTATCCGCTTACCATGCATATTTTTGGAATGTGGGCGACACCAGAGTACCCAGAAAAAACCCACACCTGCCCAGGTGGACTGACTTGGATTTGGACCCAGGATCCTAGAACTGTGAGACTGACGTGCTGAACATTCAGCCGCCAGGCTGCCTTGATTTGGGTGCTTAATATAAAATACCCAGATAGATTGAAGCCCCGAAGTGGTGAAGGAGGATAGTAATTACTTTTTCACCACTACTGCAAATCAGAGAAATTAGACATTATTTTTTAAATTTCATAAACATAGTTCCTTCCACTCGGCGGCCCAATGGAAGTGTGATTACCGCATTGGCATCACGGTTCTGAGATCGAGGGTCCGATCCCAGGACCAGACTACTATACTATGTGGAGTTTGCATGAGCTCATTCACAGGTTTTCTCTGGGTTCTCCAGTTTCCTCCCACATCCCAGAAACATGCATTTCAGGCTGGTTCAACGCTCTGAATACCCTTTAAGTATGTGTTTGTCATTCTGAATAATACACTTGTTTGTCTTTACATGGAAAAAAAAACTTCCACCAGATAGTGAGCATGGAAAGTGTTTCTCTCCAGTGTGTGTTCTCGTGTGACCTATTTTTTATTATTGCCTTTTGAGAGAAATTTGGACCACAAACTGAGCAGGAAAAGAGTTTCACTCCAGTATATGTTATGTGACATGTTAAAGGTCTGTTTTGAAAGAAACATTAACAACAAACCTAGCAAGAAAAGGTTTTCTCTGCATGTGTTCTTGGGTGACATTTTAATGTTCCGTTTTCCTTTTCTGAAAAGCTTTCAAAACAAATTGAGCAGCAAAAGGGTTTCTCTCCTGTGTGTCTTCTTGCCAGGGGTATTAAATGACCCTTTCTAAAGAACCTTTGCATCGGATTGGCACAGTTTCCCCCTGCCAGACCCAATGGCTGCTACCCTGCATGTGGCATAGGTTGGCTCTAGCATATGCCTATAGCACCCTAACCTCAATTCCAGCATCATTGAGACACAGCTTCCTTCTAGCAAATGGCAGCCCAGCGACGTGTTGGGAGATACCCAATGGGAACCGACATTACCACGACAATTAAAAAAAAAGAACACCTTCATAATTTGGATTGTTTTCATATCAAGTAACAATACCCAATGAGAATTTTCGTAACCTGAATATTTGGCATAGAGAAGCATTTGGAAGTAGAGGTACCACTGTAAGTCGTTAGATATTGTTTTGTCGTTGTTGTTGTTGTTGTTTTCCGTGCTATGTTACAAGGCAATGTTCACTCCTTGTGTATTATTTACCTTTTGACCATTTAGTTCCTGTTAAGCAAATGCATGCTCGAGGTGTTTTCATGTTTTTAAGAGAATATAAGGGCTGATGATAGGTTTCCTAAATTGTTGTGCTGGATATGAAGTCTAAAGTAAAAGGTGTTCACTGTAATCTATGTAGCAACAAGGTTATTCATGCAACTATTATCTTTTGGAATTTGCAAAGGCCCTATTATCTTTCTTCACTGGGCCCCTTGCTCCAAGTAAATGTTTCAAAGACAAGGAAATGACAGAGAAAAGCAACAGAGAGCGTTTCTATTATCCTAAGTAGAAATTCTTGCCAGATCATATGTACAAACATAAGATGGTCATCTTTAAAGTGCAGTAAACATGTCTATAATTCTCTGCTTCATTCAGAAGCCTGGTTGTGATTCCATCTTGGGTTCAAAGGAGAAAGAGGATGCCTGCATGATCTGCGGGGGGAAAAACACCACCTGCCTTCACCACAGGAGTGTTTACCAGAGCAACGGCCTGGAGGCAGGTAGGATGCACACACACACACACACACACACACATGTGCAATAATCACCATAAGGAATCACTTTCCGACCTGCTTTAAGTCCAGATAAAGCAAGGCTTTTGGCTTGTTTAGTCTCAAGGGTTTTGTGATTTGTTTGTTAAAAAAGTTTATGCCTAACAATTCCAGTTGCTGGCTATCTAATTCAATTAACAACCGGAAGTTTACAATAATTATACATTCTTTGAATGAACATTTATATGCGTAGTCCAGAATGGCATCCAATGGAGCAGGGGTGGTGGTTCGGCAGACGAGTGGTTAGCGCATCGGCCTCACAGTTCTAAGGTCAAAGGGTTCAATCTCAGATAGGTTTTCAGTGTGTGCATTTTGCATGGTCTCCCTAGGCTTGTGTCAGTTTTCTCTGGGTATTCCGATTTCCTCATCATCACTCATCTTCTGTACTGCGGATCCTTGTAAGGGTTGCGGGGTTTGGTGGACCCTACTTTAGACAACTGACTTCCGGCGAAAGCCAGACAACACCCTAGACTGGTCGCCAGTCAGCCGGAGGGCACACAGAGAAACAGATGACCATTCGCACCCCCAATCATACCGCCACCAGCGGAAATCGAGCTCACGATTGCCCGCACCATAGTCAGGCGAGTGAACCACTACCCTACCAGGCACTCCGGTTTCCTCCCACTTCCAAAAAACATGCAGGGGTTCCCCCGCCTGGTGCCCATACTTAGCTTGGATAGTCTCCAACACGAGCCTTAAAAGGAAAAGCGTAAGCGTAAAGAAATGCGGTTCCGAAAATGAATGAATGAATATCCTATATGAAATAATAACTAAAGTTGTAAAACATTGCTTTTTACCTAGGTCTACAATGTCTTCTGTGTCTGTCTTGCTACTGTAACTAAGGAAATTCTCCAAATACTAGATGAAATAAAGTTCTAATCTAATCTATAAAGGCCATGGATTTGACCCATTTTAATTGACATATCCATGCGCGTAAAGAAGAATCATAAAAAGATTGTGCTAGCACTGGAAGAGGCACATTCTCTAAAATATTAGTTAAACATGACTCAAATTGCGACTGGTTAGCACTTCAGTGGTCACTGCTGGGGTGCCCGTCCGAGCAGGTCAGCCAGAATGGATCAACGTGAGCTTGGAGAAAACAAGCTGATAATGTCGGCTTTGTTCGGAGAACTCTGGGTTGTGGGAGGTTTTCTGCCCACACGCAGCTGTGCTTTCTAACGGAGCGAGCATTGACGGAGGGTGGCGACACAAAACGCTCCCACACAAGATCAGACACTTTAGAGTTCATCAGGGCCTGTGTGACGTTGGAACCTTGCTGAACGTTGTGCATAGTTTCCACTGAAACTGGTAAGCAATAGCAACCAGAGCAAAAGCTTGCTCACAGCGTGTAATGAATGACCCTCATAAGGCATCAGCTTTTCACTCTGGAACAGCGGGAAAACCATAGAGATGTCTTTGTCCTTTTTGTTGGCACTCCGGGAGAGAATATTACCATTTACTAAATTGCAACGATCTCAACTCATTCATAAAATGTGTGGGACGTGGCTTGCATGCAGCCTTTTAAACAGCGTTACTTGTCAAATTAAATTTAAACTGCCCTGACAATCTACACCACTTTGATCTTTTTTATTTAAGCAAATGGGTACAAAATGGTGTCAATATATGTGACTAATCTGTAACATATGTCCTAAAGCAAGCCTGTCATCTTTGTCACATTGTAGGTATGGTTTCCTTCAGAGAGTCAGTATGTAAGCAAACACATAAATATTTCACTCGCTTGGTTGTCACTGATGGTGGTCAGATTTATTTCAACTGTGAAGGGTTAACAACCCCCTTCCCGCCCGCCTATTAAAATGGATTGGGCATCTATATAATCACTGGTACTCAAAATACGCTGTGGTGTTGGCACCTTAGAGATGTTTTGGCAGTGGAAGAGTCCCAGAATAGCAACTCCACCGACCCCTACCGGAGTTCCTGTCCGGCCATCCACAATGGGACACCGCGTGATGGCCGGCAGGAGAGCTCAGGTAGGATTTTTGAACACAGCTTGCTGACGACTGGGAGATCGCCTTGTTTTCTTGGGGAGGCACAGCGGCGAGACTGTTCCCGGTTCGCGGAGGTGAGCGACGGTCATGTCACGCCGTCCTCCCGGAGGAGGCGACGAGTGGAGAGGAGGGAGGAGTGGTTGGACGCTCGAGCCCCTGAACAAGTTCCTCGCTCGACCACGCCCGTCCAAGCTCCTCGCTCGACCTCGCCCGTCCAAGCTCCTCGCCCGTCCAAGTTCCTCGCTCGACCACGCCCGTCCAAGCTCTTCGCTCGACCTCGCCCGTCCAAGCTCCTCGCTCGACCTCGCCCGTCCAAGCTCCTCGCTCGACCTCGCCCGTCCAAGCTTCCCATATTCCCGTGCCGAAGCCACCCACAATACTCCCCGTGCCGGGTGGACCGCCAGTCGCACCCATGCCGAAGCCACGCACAATATTCCATGTGCCGGCTGGACCGCCAGTCGCACCCGTGCCAAAGCCATGCACAATATTTCCCATGCCAGCTGGACCGCCAGTCGCACCCGTGCCGAAGCCATGAACCAGGTTTCCCGTGCCGGCTGGACCGCCAGTCGCACCCGTGCCGAAGCCACGAACCAGGTTTCCCATGCCGGCTGGACCAGCAGTCGCACCCGTGCCGAAGCCACGCACAATATTCCCCGTGCCGGCTGGACCGCCAGTCGCACCCGTGTAAAAGCCACGCACAATATTTCCCATGCCGGCTGGACCGCCAGTCGCACCCGTGCCTAAGCCCGGCGGAGACCCTCTCGGCGAGGGCTTCGAGGCCAAGGGCGGAGACCCTCATATGAATATTTACTTTGCAATTCGATTTGCCTAAATGTCCCACTTGCACCCCTAACATTTTGAGTTTGAACCAACTGTAAAATAAGGAATTCCGTTACGTCTTTGGGGAGACGTCGAGGCGGGGTTACGAGGAATAGGACCCAATCGCAGAGAAGCAGGCGAGGATGAGGGAAATAGTGCTCATACCAAAACTTTGATAACTTAGGCTGGATCTTAGAAAATAACCAAGACTTATAAATCAAATCACAAAACCAAACCTGACTAGGGAAAACACGGGGGATCGAGGAACGAGGTAATGCAGACAGATGGCAAGGGAAGTAAGACAGACGATCCGACAAATGACATAATATTCAGTCGGGTTAAAATAGACACAACAGGAACTAATTTTGAATCACGCGCAGCTCCACGAGCGCAACGGCAAGGCAGGGGGGATAAACAAGAGTAGGGAAACAAACATCAGAACACAGGGAGTAAGCAATGGAAAAACAATAACAAGCTAGTCCTAACAGATACTAACAATAAAATACATTTTGTATCTGTCATGCTATCGTGTTTTCACCAAAACGCGGCTCTATTCTTCTGGTCAATGGAATTTAGTCAATCAACTAGGATTAAATAACATTCGACTCAATTGCATAATTTACTCCCATGTCAGTACATGATTAGATTCAGGTCTCTAATGAAGTGTGCTGTTTTGTTGGCTAGGAGGACCTTTTGGATACAACGAAGTGGCCAAGATACCAGCTGGAGCCACTCACATCCGAGTTACGGATAACAGTGGGAATTATCTCGGTAAGATCACGGACACGCGAAGGCCACCTGCTTGTTTACGTGTATCTATTTCAGCCTCCTGCTGTGTCACTGACTCCATGGCGACGCTTGTCAACGTGTCAAATGATTTCCTGGCCTTGCTGTTACTTCCTCTCTCCCAGAGACAGTCAGTGCTAAGCACTCCATGTCTGCTTGGGTTTTCCAGGCAACATAACTACAACCTCTATTCTTGTGTATGAGACTAAAATAGAAGCAGCCAAGTAATGGCCACACAGTAGTTTGTAATGGACACATCTGAAAGCTTTACCTGGCCACTCGGGCAAAGAAGTTGAATGTGCTTGTTTCCATTTTATGTCATGGAAAATCCCTTTGAGCGCTTGGTTGCGTCAACTGCCTTTTAAGGACATGTGGTTAATGTCATTCTTGAACGCGCCCCTAAATCCCCTCATCTCCCCATTTCATTGAGATCCACTGATACAGAACGCTAACTTGTGTCATATTAAACAAGAAAGGTTTTATTCTTTCCTCTTAAAGCTCTCCAGAATGGCCACTCACAGTTCGTGATTAATGGTAACTGGAAGATCAGTGTCCCAGGTGAGTACCATATAGCTGGGACCAAACTTTTATATCGGCGCTCAGCGGACACTTGGGAGAGCTTTGAGGTCCCAGGACCAACGCAGGAAGACTTGCATCTAATGGTGAGATGCCGCAAAGTGCTTCTCTGGTAACACATTTACATCTTAAATCACTGCACTTCCACTCCTACAGATACATAGTTTTTACATGATTAAAAAACTGGGAATTACTCACTAAAACAAGGGTGTCTTAACTGGTCCTCAAGGGCCCCTGGTTTTTGTTCAAACCGATCCAACAGAAACAGTTTAACAAGGGAGGTTTCTGCTGAAACAAGCAGCACCCAACCACAATCAACTGATTACACTTGTAATACGCCAGATTGGGGAAAAAAAGGTGCCCTTTGCTTTGGTTGGAATGAAAACCTTCACCCTTTTTGTAGAATACCGTATTTTCTCCCATATACGCCATATTTTTCACTCAAAAAAAAGATTACTGAATCAAGGGTACGGCTTATATGCGCACAAATTAGACTTGATATGCACGGAACTGCAAGGTGACAAAGACGAAACGCCATAACACAAGACAAGTGGGGCCGATACGGTCATTTATTTAAAAATAGAGAAAAGATAAACAGATACACGCTAAACAAAATGTATTTGGACATCTATGAATGAAATTCAAGAAGAAGAAAAAAAACATATCTAGCATAAAACGTAAAAAAACTCACTTGTGTCTACCATTGCTCGCTCAGGGTGCCAGCATCTTATTGTAGTTAAATGTGTTCTGACTGGCCAGACGCGAGTAGCCTTGATACATGTGTTTGTAGTGTTTACCATGTCAGCACATCCCAATACTTGTTAAGGCTGATCGAAGGTCTTGCGGTCGATCATTAAAATATCAGCTTTGATACCTGTGTAATGTGTATCTGATGCTATTATTGCACCCAGAAACTTGGTGAACACTAGACCGCTACGAACACACTGGTGTACTGCTCATGTGACTTCCTTTTTGAATTTGTCTACGTGCAGGCAACACCCTTTCGGAATGTGCAATCCAGCAGACGATCCTTTCGATTCATACAGCATTTCAGAAATACCACGTGCTTTGATTTTCTTAAGCTTTTCCCTTCAAAGTAACACATTTGCACTCCCTATTAAAATCATAAATATGGAGATGAACATTGTGAATCGGGGGCGTCTTATACGAGAGAAATTGTAAAATTCAACGATTTTAAGGCAATGTTAAGGGTACGGCTTATACGCAGAGGCGGCTACCATGCGAGAAAATACGGTAATTCAGACAACCACACACTAGGTGATACCACTTTGTCATATGAAAGACTAAAGATGCAAACTGACAATGTATTTTTTTCTTTCTACATAAAGGTTCTGGCCACAGGCAGAAACCCAGGAATTGAGTATGAGTACTGGTTACCACCTGACCAATACGACCTTCATCATGGGAGAAGTCCACTGCGTCAGGCTCACCAAAGCGGCAACTACATTCCCTGGCAACAACCAACCATTCCAACCACCACGACCACCACGACCACCACAACACGACCTCCAGCAGTGAGCACCCATCCCCACTGGTGTAAGTTTTATTCCTTTTGGCTCGTATTTAACAGAATTAAAACTTTTTAGTTTCTCCATCGATGTTTGACCATGTCTCAAGTCAGAACATTAACTCATTCAATCAATGTTAAAAAATATGATGTGACGTTTCAAAGAAAAATCCACCTCACAAACATCCAATTGTCTTTATTGATAAGGTGCCATAGAAATGCAATTATCACTGCCCATAGTTGGCTGGGATAGGCTCCAATACAGCTGTGCTCCTTGTGAGGATAAGTGTTATGAAAATGATTGGTTCTGCTTGAATATCATAAATGCAGTAGTCTGTTAAAGACAGTGATATTGCATGCACCAAACTTCACTTATTTTCTGTAATTGCAGGTCATATATGTAGATATGTCAAGTTTAGGATGACTCCAGTTGTTCTCCATTCAGCTATTTTTTACTCTAAACTTTAAAGTAGAAGTACGGTAATCCCTCAAATATCGCGCCTTCATCTATCGCTGCTTCACTATATCGCAGATTTTTTCTGGGGAATTTTTTTTTAATTACTTTTTTTGTAAGTTCATAAAAATGTGAAAATCCATGCTGAAACTCCCAAGCGGAAGCCATTCCCCTGTCCTCCGCTTGCTACTAGGACTCAGCACTGAAGTAAAAAAATATATATACATATATATATATATATATATATATATATATATATATATATATATATATATATATATATATATATATATATATATCGGGGTGACCCTACTTCGCGGTTTTTCATTTATTGTGGCCATGTCTGCTCTACATTAACCACGATAATCGAGGGATTACTGTATATACGTCGCATTTTTTAATTTTAGCAGAAATCTCGAACAAACATACTTTAAAGTTTAAAGTACATCCCGATAGTTGTTAAGGTGCATTTTTTATTTTTTTAGAAATCTAGAACAAACATACTTTAAAGTTTAAAGTATGTTTGTTCTAGATTTCTGTTAAATTGACAAAAGGCAAGGTATACTCCAGTTTGACTTACATCTACTTTTTCCTCCTCTTCATTGTGCATTATTTGGCTGGTGTGTCTTATACTCAGGTATGACTTATAGTCCGAAAAACACAGTACATACCCAATCTAAATCTAGACTAACGATAGTCTGCACCAGGCAAAGCTGTGTTTTAGACCAGGATTGTGTAATTTTGTGGACTACATAAAATTATTAAAGCTGGATATGGGAGTGAACATCACCAACTCATTCAGACCCAATATAAATTCATTTTTTGCAGATCCAATCCAATCTTAATTTGAAAAGTGATGACATTTGTACCGACCGCTTTAAACAACTTATAGTATTTTTTCCCAAGCAGTCGTTAGGCCAAAGAAGCCGGTACGGCACCCTCCGAGCAATCCCATTTTGCCTCCTCGCCTAGAACGAGAGGAGAGCCACAGAAACCTGCTGCCTCAACCCTCGCCAGGAAGTAAGTTGATGGCATCCAAATCACACCTGAACAAACTTTAAGACATTGGTTGAGTTTACAGATTTGGACTAAAATGTATTTTTCTGTGTCTGTATTCTCACCCTCTTGCTACTGTGACAGTGAAATGCGTGATGAATAAAGTTATCTAAACTAATCTATAATTACCTTTTTTTTCAATCATCTCTGGTTTATTTGAACTCCAGGGCATTGTGGGAAATGTCGCCGAGTCAAAGGTCGAAGAGAACGGCATAGGCAGTATTGCCAAAAAGACTTTAGTAAGTTGGAACTTTTTATCTTTGCTATGACAAAGTGATTTTAATACTTAAAAGATGCTTTTTTTACCAATTAGTTTTTCGAGCCAGAGTCTTGGGGAAGCTGTACAGGGGAGAAGAGACACGTTACGATGTCCAAATCCTCCACACTTATCGGAACGGCTTCCGCCTGGAGCACCGCGAGTTCCTTTGGGTCCCGAATGTGTGTGACTGTCCTAACCTGGAAAGGGGCAAGCAGTACATACTAATGGTGCGCCGACACATTAACTACGAGCATACGCTGAACCGCATTCTACTGGAAGAGGACAGCTACGTGGTACCGTACAGACCGAGAGAGGATGAGCTTGTGCTGCAACTCCAGAGTCTGTGTGACAACAGAGGACATAAATATCCTGCCGCATGACCCGACTGAAACACAGAATGTGGCTTAAATTTAGCTTTTCTGGACGTTGCAAGCATTCATCCATCCAAGGCCTGATGAACATCAGAGCGTTGTTACTGGGGAGAAATGTCACCCAAAGTCTCCACACTAAGACACCAAAGAGTTATTTAAAAGTCTGTATGGCTTACTATTCTACAGAGCACTTTAGGTGGACAGCTCAAGCCACCTGTAAACACAAAGCAAAGATTATTGACTGAAAAAAAATTATCATTTGCTTTGAAGTCTAGTTAACTTTATCTATAATCCTTATAAAGCGTGATTTATGTGTGTGTGTGTGTGTGTGTGTGTGTGTGTGTGTGTGTTAAGATTCTCTCGCTGTTTGTCAAAACCGTGCAACGTAGAGAGTTGAATTTTTTTGTACACAATATAACATATACTCTATTTCAATTTTAAGGAAAAATCCACCTCTTATAATTAAGATTGTTCAAATAAATCAATGCATAGGTTAGTAATTATACCATTGTAAGCATGGTTATATGATTTATATAACCATTTTTTAAAAATCTTTTTTATCTGTCATTCGAGATATTACCCTACTTTGTTGTCTATTATGTATTTTTAGCCTTTGTTCGTTATGGGCATCTACCAGTATTTTAATGTGTAATAAATACAATTTAATCACTATTGTTTTGCGGCTTGGACAAGGGCATTAGGTTTTTTTTAAACTGTCCAGATCAAAATATACGCAATGGAGAAAATCAATTAGATATTAATCATATGTTTGATGTTGGCATGGTGGGAGAGATTATTATATCTGCCTCACAGTTCTGAGATCAAAGGTTCTAGCATTGGAGTTTCGATGTTTGCCCTATGTCTGTGTGGGTTTTTTCTGGGTACTCTGGTTTCCTCTTGCAAGCCAAAAATCATGCATAGAATTGGCTGACTAAATTGTCTGGAGATATGGGTGTCCGCATGAATGGTTGTCTAATTGTGCCCTGCCATTGGCTGGCAACCAATTTTGGGTATACCCTGCCTACTGCCCGTATTTGGTTGAGATAGGCTTCAGCGCCCCATGACCCTTGTGAGGCATGTAAAATGAATGAATTAATCTTTGTTGTTTCAACTGCCATGCACCTTAAGTAAATGTCATACTAAACTTGACATATTTACGTATATGAGGTACAATTACAGAAAATAAGTGAAGTTTGGTGCAAGCAATTTCAGTGTCTTTAGCAGACTACTGCATTTGTGATATTCGAGCAGAACCATTCATGTTCTATACCACTTATCCACACAAGGGGAACAGGGGTGTTGGAGCCTATCCCAGCCAACTGTGGCAAGCGATAATTGCATCATTATGGCACCTTATCAATAAAGATAATTGGAAGTTTGTGAGGTGGATTTTTCTTTAAAAAGTCACATAATATTATTTACTTTTATTTTTATTTTATTTTTTGCTTTACAATGCCTATATTTATGAATGTTAGAAGCATCAACCAAATATGGCTTTGTGGTCCATCAATGCAGTGTCTTTTTTTGTGCTAAATGAGATTGGTGTTGCTATATTTTGTTATGTGGCATTGACAAGCTTCAAAAATCTTGTGTGTATCAATGAACTCCACTAATTTGAACTGTATGTTCAATGTGTTTCAATTGGCTTTTCTGCAATATTTTATTCATTCATTTTCTGAACCACTTATCCTCACAAGGGTCGCGGGGGGCGCTGGAGCCTATCCTACCTGACTTTGGGCACGAGGTGGGGGACACCCTGAATCGGTGGCCAACCAATCGCAGGGCACGAAGAAATGGACAAAACTGAAACACACAATTACTGCTCTGTACATTATTAGTGATTTTTTTTATACTCTCCTCTCCTCCAACCACACCCTCTTACCCCCCCAGGCCCCCTCCCCTAATTTCCACTCCTGATTCACTGCTGAGAATTAATGGCACAGTGGTACATACCAGAAAGAACACCATTATTGTAAACAAGAAAACATTGTATTTATAAAATAAAGCAAGACAGAAAGAAGAAAAATATAGCATCAAAATTACAACGGTGAATGCTACTGAATTACACATAATTAGACTGGACCATTGCTTTTAATCAACTAAGCAAGTCATCTCGGTAGCAAGAAGTGTGATATATGTAACACGGATCCACCTAAACAGGAATGTTTGTTCAGGTTAATTCTTATTTTACTACATACTTCACCTAACTACTTAATGTGTGCAATGTGTTCCCACTAGAATTCAGTTGAAAATGAAGCACATTGCTACATTCAAACTTTACTATGAGTGTGTGTAAGTAACATAGAACCAAACTTAGAACAAGTACCGTATTTTCTCGCATATATGCCGCCTCTGCGTATAAGCCGTACCCTTAAAATCATTGAATTTTACAATTTCTCTCATAAGAGACACCCCCGATTCACAATTTTCGCCTCCATATTCATGGTTTTCATAGTGAGTACAAATGTGTTACTTTGAAGGGAAAATCTTAAGAAAAATCATCGCACGTGGTATTTCTGAGATACTGTATTAATTGAAAGGATTGTCTGCACGTTGCCTGCATGTAGATACATTCAAAAAGGAAGTCACGTGACCAGTACAACCAGGATGTGTGTCCATAGCGCTCTAGTTTTCACCAAGTCTCTGGGTACAATAATAGCATGAGATACACATTACACAGGTATCAAGGCTGATATTTCAATGATCGACCGCAAGACCTTCGATCAGCCTTAATAACTATTGGGATGTGCTAACATGGTAAACACTTGAAACACATGTATCAAGGCTACATGCGTCTGGCCAGTCAGAGCACGCTTAATTACGGTAAGATGGCGGCGCCCTGAGCGACCAATGGCAGTCACAAGTAAGTGAGTTTTTTCAAATTCTATGCAAGATACGGATTACTTTTTTTCTTGAATTTCATTCATAGACATCACAATAAATTTTGTTTAGCATTTTATCTGTTTATCTTTTCTCTATTTTGAAATAAATGACCGTATCGCCCACATTGTCTTGCGTTATGCCATTTCGTCTTTTGTCACCATGCAGTTTTGTGCATGTCAAATCGAATTTGTGCCCATATAAGCCGTACCCTTGATTCAGTCATCATTTTTTTTGCGACAAATACGACATATATGCGAGAAAATCCGGTAACTATTCTTCTTCCAACATTTTCACAAATGGAAAAACAAGGTTTTGCTGTTTTATTTAAATAGTCATTGTTATTACTGACTGCTTTTCATTGCAAGAGGCAGAAAGTTTCAATCCTTTCTGAGACAGCTTCATTGGTATTGGTTTGGGAATTGTGAAATGAAGGTAGCAAAGTATAGTACATATAGTATAGTATAGCAGAGAGGCCAAAACACACTTAACTAAGCAGCAGTCATTCACAGCACATGAGAAATATCTTATTTGCAGGCAATTAAAACAAATTCCTCTTGATTGCATGTAATTATATTTTCCAACATCCATTCTTTTTGCTGTCTTGTTATTTAGACGGACAGAAAGAATATGCACAGTTTAGATGTCTATTCAGAATTATTTCTTTGGCTTATAGCCAGACAAAATGGAGTTCATTCATTCATTCATTTTATAAAACGCTTATCCTCACAAGGGTCGCGTGGGCTGCTGGAGCGTATCCCAGCTAGCTGCGGGCACCAGGCAGGGGACATCCTGAATTGGTGGCCAGCCAATCGCAGGGCACAAGGAAACGGACAACCATTCACACTCACACTCATTTCTAGGGGCAATTTAGAGTGTTTATTCAGCTTACCTTGCATGTTTTGGGGAAGTGGGAGGAAACCGGAGTACCCGGAGAAGACCCACCCAAGCCGGGGAGAACATGCAAACTCCATACATTTAGGACCGACCTGGGATCAAACCCACAACTTTGAGGCCGACGCGCTAACCACTCGACTGCCAGGCCGCCCATTTATGTTATTTTTTTATTATTATTTTAATAATGATCCAAATATTGCTTATTTTGGTCCCATTTATTATAGTGTAAATTATGTGTTATAGTCCAAGTTAAGGTTATTTTTGGAAGGGGGGGTGATATCATTATATAGGCAGTATGACAATAATAAAAAGTGAGAAAAGAGATGTTACCTGTTTTATAAATTGACTAAGCAGGTTTTGTAATCTACACAACTACACAAAGGGAACCCATTTGGCACGCATCGCCTGCATTTGCTTTAAAAAGCTTCTGTCTTCATTTTGAACGGAACGTTATGTCATGGAAAGGCAGATATTTACGCATCAAAACCAATCTGATTACACTAGGTGTTTTTATTAATAGGTTTTCAATAACAATGGCTAAAGTATATATGGTCAGACATGAGCTGCGAAAGAGATAATGTGCGGGTGTGTAACATGACAGTATGTGACAAGTGTTTTTTGCTGGTGTCCCCATTCATTAAAAAAAATTAGCTGGTGAAACATTCATTCATTTTCGTAGGGCACACATGAAGACAGAAAACCATTTGTACTCACAAACACACCGCCACTAAGCGGGAATCGATCCCAAAGACATGCGAGTGAACCACTATATCCTCAGGTGGCTTATGTGCAAAAACACGTTAATAATTCCGATTAGTATGTTAGTTCAAATTATTAACCCTGTTTTACAAAGTAAAAAAAGATTGGAATGTGTGTCTCTTCCTTGATTTCACCAGTGTATATAAGTGAGCAGATTCAGCATGCCCATTTAAGAATGTTAAAAAAAAAGTGTAATAACCTTTTGACCTCAAATATTATTCCCATTTGTCTTAAAAGATAAAAGCACTCGTAAACAGTTGGATATACTGTACAGCATTGTAACAGTAAGTTATTGCCAACATCAACCAGGACTAGACCTGAAATGGCAAATTTCTGTCTGGAAATGAAAATGCAATAAAACTGTCTACCAAAAAATGACAAAAGAAGACAAGTAATTCCACCGTAGCCAAGTCAAATGTTTTTTCAGTCATAGAAAACTGATGTTGAAGTGACCAAATTCCCTGTCTCCCAAACAAAGACGTTTTCTGTTCACTTTGGCAATTACCAGTCAAGTCTTCACCAATTTCATGACATTAGGTTCACCATGATTTGCAATGTGCGTCTTTGACTTTTGAACCATGTGACCTCCATCCATGACACCCCTCAATTGGGTGTCCCTAAAGAAGAATGAAGTCACGTCACCTCCCGGCCTCCACGCTGTACGTCAAACGCTTACAGTGACGTGACGGGAAGACGGCGAGCGTCGTTTAATGCGGGAGCGTCGTGGTCTGGAATCGTTTTGACAGCTGCACAAGGGGGCCAGCAACAGCCAAAGGTAGAGGATCACACAGGCCCAGCACGAAGACATCTTCACCCAGAATGTAGACCAGCTCCCGTGGGTGAAGGTGGTTTCCAGCACTGCCGACTCATAACTGAAGAAGGAAGCACGGGATGAAACTTTGCTACAAAACAAACTGTTTAAACATTATTTTCTCCATTATCACAGTGGTAGGAATTTTGTGATTTTCATGTTGACATTCTTTAAGCGACCATTTTTATCAACATAAAGTTTATTTGTGTCCAAGCCCTGCCCTGGTTTGTTTGTTTCTCCAGTTTTTGGGTCACCTCTGTATTTTTTGATTCACTACTCTTGTTTACACTTTCCTTTTGGTCCCTTTAAGTCTTTGCCATTAAGTCCTGGTCTCTACAATTGGGTCCATCCCCTTTTCCACAATCGCACTATGCGAGATTGTTTTTCCCCATCAAATAAAGAAAAGCAAATGTACAGTAGCACTTCCATTTGATCTCTTTTTTGTCAAGTGTCAATTCCGTGAACTTCTGGACTTTCCATCATGCTGTAAAGAGAGTGCTGAGACAGAGCAAGATGAATAAATAAAATTTTATACAGTCATACCTCTACTTACGAATGCCTATAGGTACGAAAATTTCAGGTTACACATTTTTTATATGCAAATGAGTGACTTGAGATACGAATAAGATCCAAGTTATGAATCCCTCAAAAAGGAAATGCATTTCCTTATCTGTCATTTTATTTTGAATTACCCTTAATAAGCTATTAAAAACTGTACAAATGCAATGTGGCTCATATTTCCACATACACATAGAGCACACGAAAAAGTTAAAATTGTACTACAAAGTGGATGGCTTTCGGCTCTGTAGAACGGGTTCTTGCCGCCATCTGGCGGACAAACACGGGTATTTCATCTGTAACGGCCGCGAAGGGAGATATTTCAGTGGCGCAGGGCACATTTTCATATGCTTTATTTATTTTATGACATTAATAAATCTTTTCCTTATTATTTTCTCTCATTTTTGTGTGTTTCCTCGCATCTTTCATGCAAAATTTGGAAACTGTGACCAATTTTAAAAGGGTTTAGTTGGTGGTTTACATATAAAGTACACCTCTACTTACGAAATGTTCAAGTTACGAAAACCAATGGAACCAATTAATTTCGTAAGTAGGGGTACGACTGTATATCCAGACAGTGGTCTATCTCAATTTGGAGGTTTTAAAGAACAGAAAAGAAAGAAAAAATATTCTCAAAAAGGTCCAGTTTGCCAAATACAGTGTATTTTTGTGGATATAAGAGAAACTGTTGCATCCGTAGTCTGTTGGATCCCTGTTCTGTTGTCTTTGTACTGTGTTATATTGTATTTGTTTTCAATACATACCTAAACCAGTTGGTGAGGGTCATCATAACATAAAGTGAAGCCAAGAAGAAGACAAAATGGAAGAAAAAGTAGCTGTACGCCACTCGTTGCGTCTCGTTGTGGATGACCTTCTGACAGCCCTTGTTGTCATCATCGATCACAAACTCTTCCTCGACTGAAAAACAACCAAGTGAAGCACACGGTTAAATGGGGCAAGTCACAAAGCAGAAAACAACAAAACATGAAGGTTTGATCAATACATTTTGTCCCGAAACATAAGAATTTCTGCACAACATCACCTTCCTTAAATGTACTTAACCACATTGTACTGGTAATGATGCGGGAAGGGGAAGCTAACGCATGATTACTGCCCCTGTACAAACCTTCCTCCTCCTCGGGGCAGCAGAAACAGCATGTGGCTTTCTGGAACTCATAGCGGTAAACTTTGATCATCCAAAATGGACCAAATACCTCTGCAAGGTAGGATGCTTCATTGCTGAGGAAACATAGAACAGATTCATTCCCACAAAATGCTTTCTTAAAGAATTGTTCTCAATGGTAATCGTTTTTGAATGTTAATGAATTGTGAGTTTACCATGCAAAAAGAACGCAGCAGTACATGATTGCGGCTCCAATGATGGCCACAGCATTGCCCTCATTTTGGATCCCATCTTGCCCCACGCTAGGGTAACATACTGTCATGTTCATGCCCTGATAAACAACTAACAGAAGAAAACAGAAGGTATAAATGTTCTAGATTTGTCTTTCGGTGTGTTTTTTGTTGTTGTTGTTGTTGTATCTTCTCACATCGTATTGAAGGAGTCCCCTTGGTTGCTTCATGACATCCATCATTCTTCCAAAACTATATAACGGCATTTACATACTCTGTGTATTGTTGACACTTTTTTCTCTCATCTCATCTCATATTCTGAACCGCTTTATCCTCATTATGGTCGCGGGGGATGCTGTAGCCCAGGGGTAGGGAACCTATGGCTCGGGAGCCACATGTGGCTCTTTTGATGGTTGCATATGGCTCTGAGCTAAATATGGAAACCGGTGAGAGAGCCGAGTCCCGAATGCACCAATAGGAACGTCACGTCGGCACTGTGGCTTTGACTTTTTTTTTTCATTAGTCTTCTGCATCTATTCTCTCATTGATACTCATTGATATTCATTGATTAGCAACAGCGTAACAATGTTGTCAAAAGAATTCAAAGACTTTTTGTACTTTAGAGGTGGTAAAATGACTAAAAAAATGGCACATTTTCATGCATTTTGACTTTTAAATTGTGAGTATAGCTCTCAAGGAATAACATTTGAAAATAGTAATTGTTTATGGCTCTCTCTTTCAAAAAGGTTCCCGACCCCTGCTGTAGCCTATCCAAGCTGACCCCGGGCCAGAGGCAGGGGACACCCTGAATCAGTGACCATGCACACTCACACCCAATTTAGAGTGTCCAATCAGCCTACCATGCATGTTTTTGGAATGTGGGAGGAAACCGGGGTACCCGCAGGAAACCCACGCAGGCCTGGGGAGAACATGCAAACTCCACACTGGTGAACGTGACCTGGATTTGAACCCAGGACCCCAGAGCTATGAGGCCGACACGCTAACCACTCGCTCCACCAGCCCGCTTGTTAGGTCGCAGGACGCATTCCACCAAATTTGATCTTTTCATTTTATGTTAACAAGTTGGCTTAGCCATTGCAGTTTTGGATTTCTTCATACAAATGTTTATCTTTTTATATGGCTGGGCCAGGGTGGTCTGTGTGCATATGTGTGTATCTCAGTTCTGACTGCATGCATCCGTCTCAGGTATCCGCCCGGCAACATAAATATTTGGTAAATTGTGGTTACTCCTTTAGGTTACGGGACAAAAAGAGTAAGTCCATATAAGGCCATTGCAGACTGGTTAAGGTTTCGTGTGTGTGTGTACATGTCCAAATGCAGACGGGCAAAGTATTAAGGGGCTTACACTGATGGACCACTATTGTTCATGTATGTATACAATACAATATAAAACCTCACACGTTCACAAACATCTATAGACACACACACACGCACACACAAAATTTTGTAAATATCAAGAAGTTAATGAACACTGGGAATGAAGCTAAATGTTGTCTATCTTTAAAAAGAAAAATATGATTTTTCCCCAAAACGTTTTCCTCACCAGTATAAAGCCAACTAATTACTGTTTTTATATTGCATGTAATTGGTTTTATGCCACTGTTATTATGTTGTCAATGGACTCAAGTGGAATGTGAAACAAATATCCGTCAGTCTTGTCTCGCCACAGGCCCAGCATGCATGTCAGGGCACATTTCATCTCAGATGATCTGCATGTCTGTGTAGAAGTTTGCTGTTGCGTGTGCGTGAACACAGATGTGCATGTCACCTTGAAAAATGATGCTCTGACAAGAGATTTCAAATATATAACGAGAATGAAAAGCACAAGCTGAGTTAGTCTGTAAATTGTTGTGAACATAGACTAAGTCAACTGTAAAAGAAATATGGTATATTTACCGGAAAATACTTACAGCTGTTGTTGTCAGAATTTTACTGTTTAAAAAAACATAAATTACATGTAAAATCGATATACTGCTTTGATGAATGTAGATTTTTTTTAAACTGCAAATTATGGTTGTAATTTTCTTTTATGTTTTATACTATACTTATGTAACCTATATTGCTTATATTTCTCAGCTTTTCTCATTGTCCCTGCTCTTGACGTATTTATTAAGCTACTACAAACCTGGAGGGTGCTCTGTTCATTTAACACAGCTACAAAACATGACTCCATGAGAACTTAAGAGTGTGCTGGCTGTTGAAGCTAGACTGTAGCATTGGCTTACAAGTCTGGACACATGACTACCACAGTATAACTTTGGTAGGATTGGTTCGAACTCAAGGTCACATGTTATTTTCAAATAATGAAATACGCAGCCAAACACGGTAAAACACGGAGGTTACTCTTATTCAAATGAAGAAAACAAAAAAAAGCTAATCGCATCTACCTCTGGAGTTGGGGGAGTTGTTTAAAATGAAGATTTCATTGGATTTCGTGATTTGGGGTGAAACTGATAGTTTGGTAGACTTGTTATCTGAATAACTCTTAATATATTATGTCGTTACTGACATTACCAGGCATGTCAGTCATGTAACGTTAGTATACCGTACACTTATTCAGCCTGTTGTTCTCTATTTTACTTTAATCTTAAATTGCCTTTCAAGATGACATGTATGTTTTTGGTGTTGGATTTTATCAAATAAATTTCCCCCCAAAATGTGACTTATACTCCAGTGCGACTTATATATGTTTTTTTCTTCTTAATTATGCATTTTTTGGCTGGTGCGACTTATACTCCGGTGCAACTTATAGTCCAGAAAATACAGTGTGTATATATATATATGTGTGTGTGTATATATATATATATGTATATATATGTATATATATATATATATATATATATATATATATATATATATATATATATATATATATATATATATATATGTGTATATATATGTGTGTATATATGTGTATATATGTGTATATATGTGTGTATGTATATATATATATATATATATATATATATATATATATAATTATGCATTTTTTGGCTGGTGCGACTTATACTCCGGTGCAACTTATAGTCCAGAAAATACAGTGTGTATATATATATGTGTGTGTATATATATATATATATATATATATATATATATATATATATATATATGTGTATATATATATATATATATATATACACCGCATTTTCTGGACTATAAGTTGCACCGGAGTATAAGTCGCACCAGGCAAAAAATGCATAATTAAGAAGGAAAAAACATATATAAGTCGCACTGGAGTATATATATATATATATATATATATATATATATATATATATATATATATATATATATATATATATATATATATATATATATATATATATTACTGTTTTTGGGTGATTTTAATACTGGTCATTTTGATGAAAGTTTTGTAACCATGCATAAGTAGAGGAAAATCTTTTTTTCTTTGTTTTTTTTTACTTCAGTTCAGCTCACCTTTTTCAGGAGGTCGACTAGACAATGCAGAAAAGGTGAGATACATGACATAACAGCTAATGATGGAGGCCTGAAGAAGACCCGATCGAGGTTGCTCTGTAAAACAAAAGAAAAATCAATAAATCCAGTCAAGATTGAAACACTTCAAAGGAATATAAATAAATGAATAAAAAGGAAGTAGGAAATGTAATAAGACGATGCCCCAAAATGTGAAAAGTCAGAATATGGTAGCTAGATGTTTAAACCAGGCACAACAGACCTGCTGTGTTTTTCATTGGAGAACACTTCATTTAATTATTATGATCTGCAGCGGCAGTCGTTTCAGTGGGGGGCATGTGCACATAGCTGGAGTTGGCCAAAGTGTTATTTAGCGACTGGAAGTCGCTGACAGGCTTACGAGTGTGTTTGATGAACTCACTCTGCTTGACGCATGGCGTGATAGCAATGAAAGACATGAGGCAGCAGAGTCCCAAGTTGATCCACAGCAGGGCCTTATTGAATTGGCAGGCGATGGGGTGTGTGTAATATTTATACATGAAGGTGAAGGCCATTGTGGCGATGGTGTAAAAGAAAAGCGTGGCACACATCACCGCCAGATACCAACGTTTATTTTCTGCTGCTCCTGTAAGCCTGAAAGTAGGACAGAGAAAGGCCAAATTAAGGCTTTACAATACATTTTCCCCTTAACATAGCTACATGGCCATCATTTTATCACTGATGCATGCACATACTTTTACAAAGACCCACAACCGGCGTGAGGAGGCATGCATGTGTCGCACGCAATATTGCTGGGACTGCCTTAATCTCTTGGGACTGATCCCCTCGTCCAACCCTGTCCATTCCTTAAGTGTACTCATTTTAATACTTTTAATGTTGTTTTTTCCCCACTTGTTAATTCCTCTTTCTTTGAAGAAGAGTGAAAGGCCACTTTTTTTTACCCTTCCCAACCCATTGTTTCACTTTCACAATCACCTGGCTGTATTGTAAATGTATGTACAGTCATACCTTGAGATACGAGCTTAATACGTTCCAGGACCGAGCTTGTATGTTTATTTACCCGTATCTCAAATCAACGTTTCCCTTGGAAATGAACTAAATACAAATTAATTTGTTCCCACCCTCTGAAAAAAACACCAAAAGACAGGATATTACAATGGAAGAACATATTTTTATTGGTTGTAATTCACCATCTACTAACAGAGTAACAAATTACTAGAGGTTATGATGTTTAATACTAAAATGAGACATTATTCAGTACAACGCGGATTGCACAGAGAGAGAGGCTTGACGGATGCGCTCGTAACATAACACAAACTTTAAATTTAATTTAAATGAACTTAGATTCCTATACATACACACTTAAAAAAAGTTTTAATCTTGCCTTACACTCAATTTAAATCTTCTTGTGCAATAACCAAGGCAAAGAGTTTAATGTATTTCACCACGGCTTTCGAGACGAACTTCCTGCTTCTCCATACGTATTGGCGAGCCAGCTCAGTGACGCGTACACTACTCATGTTTTCGATTATTTCGTCATCATACGCCTTTTCTTTGCACTACCCTTCATTGTACCGGTTTGTTTTAGACCCATTGTTTTTTCTTTAATTCTGCACTGATTAACGCAAAGTGCTCGTAGATATCTTTACACGAGGGAGATGCGGCGAGAAAGACAGATCGGAATCATAAGCAGCCTCTCGTGTCTCGGCCACATGGCTGTCTCGTATGCTCGTATCTCAAGGCAAATATTTGCTCGGAATTTTACTCGTATCTCAAATTGCCCGTATGTTGGGGCACTCACATGTCAAGGAATTACTGTATGTAGTATATCATAACTGTCCGGCTGGGCTGTACCTGGAATGTATCTCTTCTTACAAAGTGCAATATACAAAGTATGTATTTGTGCGTATGTATGAACCAGGACAATAAAGCTTCAATTGAATTCAATTCAAGATGTTATCATTTTACTTCCAAAATATATTCACAAAGTGATTGCTTTTATTAGCACAGATTAGCAGAACTAACAGGTAAGTATTTGAGGTTTTGCTGTAGGAAAAGTGAATGAATTCTCTAAACCGTTGTAGCTACGTCACTATGTCACAGCAGATGTGACTCCGGGTGAAAGCGGAAAAAACAGCATGCGTGTGACACAACAAATAACACCGGAGAATGACAATGGCTTTGACCTGAATGAAGAACAAAAAGGACACAGCCTTCCAGACAAAGCAATGGCAAAATATTTTTTCGTTGCTGGTAATTTTTAAGAAAAATACGACTCACCAATATTATTCTGCTATTATTCTAGTCTCATATTCATCAACTGAAACTCTACAAATTTTCCAACCTTGACTTCAACCTGTTAAGTGCTGGAGCCTATCCCTGCCTACTCCGGGCCAGAGGCAGGGGACCAGCCAATCACAGGGCACGATGAGACGGACAACCATCCAGGCTCACACTCATACCTAGGGGCAATTTAGAGTGTCCAATCAGCCTACCATGCATGTTTTTGGAATGTGGGAGGAAAGCGGAGTACCCGGAGGAAACCCACGCAGGCCCGGGGAGAACATGCAAACTCCAGACAGATGGACATGACCTGGATTCTAACCCAGGACCCCAGAGCTGTGAGGCTGACGCACAAACCACTCGCGCCACCGGGCCTCCACTATTTATTTGTTTCAAGAGTAAATTTGTATGGAATTTGAAGGGAACATTTTATGAAAACTATGAAGAGGCAGAAGATTTTGTGGAAAACCACAGATACTGGTTTAAACCTTGCTCTTTCATTCATTCATTTTCCACCGCTTATCATCACAAGGGTCGTGGTGGGTGATGGAGCCGATCCCAGCCAACTATGGGCAACAGGTGGGGGACACCCTGAATCGGTGGCCAGCCAATCGCAGGGCACGATGAGACGGACAACCATTCAGGCTCACACTCATACCTAGGGGCAATTTAGAGTGTTCAACCACCCCATTGAATCAAAATACTCCAAAAAATCAATCAATCAATTGTGATGTGTGCACTGCGATTGGCTTACAACCAGTTCAGGGTGAACTCTGCCTCCTCCCCATTGTTAGCAAGCATAGAGTCCAACATAAATGGTACGGAATATGAATTCACAGCCCAGACTTTGACAACGTACTCCACACTCACCAGTTTTTGTTCCAAGTGTGTGCAAAAGCAGTGATGAGGATTAGTTGAATGAGAATGAAGGCAAATCCTCCCACCACACCAACGTAATGCCATGCTGAGGGGTAGGGAATAAGAGAGAGGCATCCATGAGTGACATGTCAGCTGAGACAATAGATGGCTACACTTCACAGTACAGTAATACCTTGACATACGAGTGTCCCAACACACGAGAAATTCGAGATACGAGGAAAATTCCAACCAAATTTTTGCCTTAAGATACAAGACAAATTTGAAATATGACCATACAAGACGCTTCCCGATGTGGCCGCCAAGCGGCCGAGTATGCGAGAGGCTGCTTATGAGAACAGCATCGATGCGCCTGCCTTTCCCTCGTGTAAATATATCTACGATTACCGGCCGTACAGGTTGCATTTTTTGCATTAATCAGTGCAAAAATAAGGGGAAAAACAATGGGTCCAAAGCAAGCTAGTGCAATGAAGGGCTAACCATAATTTCCAAGCTGCGCAGTGACATTCATATTGAGATGGAGGGCCTTCGTTTAATATGGTTAAAAGACCGAGTCGATAATCTGTGAAAAAGCCAGCGGATTCTACATGGACTTGAAAGCAAAGCCAGCATCTGAAAAAGACATCGCTGGTGTCCCTTCAAAGCGAATCGTGGCTGGTTTGATCATTTTAAAAACGAACTGGACGAAATGAACACTCAGTTCTGATTCTGAGGCATGGAGTCGCAGCAACTTCCGACTCGAAACCCACGGTGGAATACATGATTAACTCCTCTGCCTCGGTGATAGCACAACAAAGTTACACTCATTAAAGTGTGTGTGTATCGTAGGTTCATTTAAGTTAAATTTAAAGTTAATGTTATTGTTATGAGCGCGTTCCTCTCTCTCTCCCCTCCGCACACTGCGGTAAAAGCGACCGTCTGTCTGTACTGAATAATGTCACATTTTAGTATTTATATTCATAACCAATAGAAAGGTACTATTCGTTACTTTGTGAGTAGGCGGTGAATCAGAACAAATAAAAAACATGTTTATCCTTTGAATTATCCTGTTGTTGGTGTTTTTCAAAGGGTTGGAACAGAGTAATTTGTATTTAGTTCATCTCTATGGGAAAAATAGATATGTGTAAATTTACATATGAGCTCAGTCCCGGAAAGCATTAAGCTCGTATCTCAAGGTATTACTGTATATATGCACTTCAATTTAGGAAAACTACTTTGGCTATACTTTGCTGCCCTCTAGCATGGTTAGATAAGAGCTACACACAGTTCTTACCGTGGAGGAATGACTCTGTTGGAATGAAGAAGGCAGCGGCACACATCCCGAGCAAGGTGATCAGTTTCAGGAACCAGAAACTGTTTGGGGGAAATGTTAAAAGGATTGAGTCTGGGTTAGTAAAATTACTGACAAAAAAGTTAGCCTATATATATTTTACAAGATGGGCAGCCAGGTGGAGCGAGTGGTTAACGCGTCTGCCTCACAGCTATGGGGTCCTGGGTTCAAATCCAGGTCGGTCCACCTGTGTGGAGTTTGCATGCTCTACCTGCGCCTGCATGGGTTTCCTCCGGGTACTCCGGTTTCCTCCCATATTCCGAAAACATGTATGGTAGGCTGATTGGACACTCAAAATTGCCCCGAGGTATGAGTGTGAGCCTGAACAGTTGTCTGTCTCATCGTGCCCTGCGATTGGCTGGCCACCGATTCAGGGTGTCCCCCGCCTCTGCCCCGGAGTCAGCTGGATAGGCTCCAGCGCCCTCCATGACCCTAATGAGGATAAAGCGGTTCAGAAAATGAATGAATATTTGACAAGATTTGACAAGATTAGCTATGCTAATAACAGCCTTTGTTGCTTTTCTAATTATTCCTTAATTCATTTATTTTCTGTACCGCTTAACCAATAAGCAGTAAGGCCCCTATCCAGTCTGTTTTCCATATCGGCCTCCTCTACCACACCTGAATCAAATGATCAACCCATCAGGAAGATATCCAGAAGCTTGGGAACAATCCTGATTATTTGATTCAGCTGTGTTGGTAGAGGGATACATGGAAAACAGACTGGATAGGGGCCCTATGTTGGTGACTCATTGTTTATCCTATCCCAGCTTCTTGTAAATATTGTGATTCTCAAGTCAGGCGCAATCATGGGCGCATTTATTTTTAATCTATTGAGTTGTTAACATTACAAAAGTAGTATTGCCAAACTTAATAGTATCAAATTGAAAACATACAATAGTCATACCTGTCAACCTCTGCCGATAACTGCCCTTATAAATGATTATGATTCCCCTTACAAACGCCAAAAAAACCTTACAAACACCGTACGAGTCGTACGGTGTTTGTAAGGTTTTTGGGGGGGTTGTAAGGAGAATCATAATCATTTATAAGGGCAGTTATCGGCAGAGGTTGACAGGTATGAATAGTGCAACTTTGATTTTTTTGTAAAAAAATAAATTACTAGTATTTACTGTTCAAACTGTTTGCACACTGCAAACTCTTGTGAAAGCTTGATGCGAATTTTGAATACAATAAACTAACACAGATAATGAAAAGTGAATTACTCATAACCTAAAACTGGGTCCAGATTCAACCACTATTGTATGGAAAACTCTGTGATGAAAACCTGTAATTGCTGTTATAAAGTTACCGTCAGGGCACTGGGTCATGAGCCCCTACAGACCATTAAGACATCCATAACCTTTGCCAAAGAACCTGAAATCTTTCATACGACCCAGATAAAACTACTACTGTGAGCAGATTAACCCCAGAGACGGCCTGCAATCCAGCATGTCAAAACCTAATCCGAAGCACGTCACAGCTTTAATCGACCGGGCCTGCGCAGAAAGCGTAGCAACAAAGAGCTTAAAATAGACCAGCTGGAGGTCAGGTAAACAGGAGGGACGAACACTTTCCCCTTATATTCTGTCAAGGTTGCAGATAATTAATAATAATAATCATATATATTGACATTGCAGTCAAAGTAACTGATTTTATTATTACTGTCGATAAAAATATTGTATTTTTTCTTTTTGACATTACCTATTGTTCTGATTTATGAATAAATATTAGCATGCTGAGCATAATGTTGGCTTTGACTTGAATTTATTTATTTTAAAATATCTGTTGTATTGCCTATTTGGATATGAGACAACCTGTTACAAACTTGTACCATACCTATAAATTTGTGGATATCGTGCCTTCATTTGAGGTTCTTCCAAATATTAATAAACATGATTCAAATATTCTGGATAGCTTTTTTGATGTGGAAACAATTTGTCCACTGTGATTTTATATTTTAATACACGAATAAGATATGATTGCGGGTGGTTGATGCATCAGTCTCACAGTGGGGGGCCTGGGTTCAAATCCAGGTCGGGCCTCCTGTGTGGAGTTTGCATGTTTTCCTGTGTGGGTTTTCTCCGGGTACTCCAGTTTCCTCCCACATTCCAAAGACATGCTAGGCTGATTGGACACTCTAAATTGCCCCTAGGTATGCGCGTGAATGGTTGTTTGTCTCCTTGTGCCCTGCGATTGGCTGCCCACCGATTCAGGGTGTCCCCCACCTCTGGCCCGGAGTTAGCTGGGATAGGCTCCAGCACCCCCCACGACTCTAGTGAGGATAAAGCGGTTCAGAAAATGAGAATAAGATATGAAATGAACAGCATCACTAACCCGTTGTGGATGAGTGCTCTAAAGTCCTGACTAGACTTGACGTCCACAAGGAAGATGGCCATCATTAAGTAGAAACAGGACGTGCCAAAGCATACTCTGTAGACTGCTGAGTAACCTACAAGCATCTCACAGTGACCACCACCATGTGCCTGATCGCACACTACGTTGAAGAAAGGCACCTGAAACAAACACAAACAGTGCCCTCCACATAAGCAACAGTCTTGCATGATGTGGTTGCTAATTCAAAAATAAAGTCAGTGCTTTTTTTTTGCTGGTTTGTTGCTGAAAGACTCAGCTGCAATTAACATTCTGTACCACCGTCTGTTTCTTGCCCTCCTTTCTCTTTGGGCTGACGTCAGTCTGACAACAAAACCAGTAGGGATTTCCCCAAAAACTTTCGTTTTAGACATTCCAAAAACACATATAATTCCAAATGTTAAAAACAACTGTTGGGAGTGGTTATTTCTAATATCAGACTCATTATATGAGTGATTTATTTAATTCTATGCACTGTTACACTAATGTCTATTGTTGCTTTATGTGGAGATTTGAATGGTAGAAATTGCAATATTTTAAACCCTGTCTCTGAGTAGCAAAGAGGAATACAAAAAAATACTACACAATATTTGAAACAGAGCACCTCTTCAAATTTAAAACACCATTAAGAAGCACATTCAATAATATCTCTCCAATATTCAGTTTGATTAAGAACTGCAAGATTTTAGAAAATGAACTACTAATTGTGATTTTTTTTTCTAGTCGATCCTCCGATTTCTATTTCATTCATGATTTTCTTCAGATCATAGCAAAATTCCCGATTAAACTATGAATAATATTGCAAGGATATTCAAGTAACTGTGACGCAGTGCTTTGGCTTTTCAAAAATTGTTTCCCAAAAGTATTCAACCTTACTGTCATAAATATCTGTTTTGTGTTGGTTTTAGAACATTTCTGCATTATTTGTTGTTTATTTGTCACTTCCTGTAAATTTCCGGGTGGTTTCAGGACACTTTCTGGTGATCTAAGGTTCTTTTACATTCTAAATAAATAGGGATTTTGGTGGAACTGTATAATGTAAAAATGTATCTAACCCTTGTGCACCTTGATATCCTGTTTTTTTACGTCGAATGCAAGTATGAAAAGATTTAGAATTTGATGCATTTTGGAGTTTAAAATGTTTTTGCCATTGGAAATGAAAGAATTTATTTAATTTAAAAAAACACACATTTTTAACACCACCATGAATGTTCGGGACAAAAAATGAGTCTGTGTCACATGACTTTTAGAATTGTTTGGAAGTTGGAATTGTGCCAATTGGTCAAAGACCAATGGGCTGTACATTGCACCATAAACATGGACAAAGAGGGGAAAATTGGAGAGTTTTGCTTTTTAAAACATAGTTTAATCTTTCATCCTGTGCCTGAGCATGTTTTTTTTTTCTCCAAGAAGCCTTTTTTAATCTCATTATTCTTGTATAATGACAATAAAAGCATTCAATTCAATAACATTTCTTGCATTACATCTCATATCTGCATATGAAAACTGGACAGTGTCTTGAAAAATGCAAACTGCACTTTCTATGCCCTCTGTTTGTTAGCTTGAACCAATTTTCCAATGTAAACAATTTTCCAGTGGCCCAGTGGCTGAGGTGTTTGTGCGTCAGCCTCACAATTCTGGGGTACTGGGTTCGAGCCCAGGTCGGTCCTCCCCAGGCTTGCTTGGGTTTTCTTCGGGTACTCCGGTTTCCTCCCACATAGTGTAAACATCTATGGTGTTCCGTCTCCTTGTGCCCTGCGATTGGCTGGCCACCAATTTAGGGTGTTCCCCGCCTCGTCCCTGAAGTCAGCTGGGATAGGCTCCAGCACACCCCGTGGCTCTTGTGAGTATAAGGCAGTTCAGAAAATGAATGAATGAATGCACAATTTCCCTATTTTTACTAACATTTCAAATGATTAATCTTGGCAAAATTATTCAATGCCAAATGGTTACTGGAAAAAAGTGGTGAGACTTTACGAAATGTTGGTTACCCAAAAATAAAAACAAGGTTAAAAGTCTCACTTGGACATAGTTTTTTTTTAGATTTGGTATCTGGCCAAAATATTAAAGCCACTCAGTAACTTTCAGTTTTTAGTGATCTTGACGACGCCAATGGACAATTGCAGTAGGTTTTAACTAAGGAAAAACCCAATTTCCGATTGCGAGCCTGGCAATGTTCCTACCACCCTTTATAATTACAGTCGTACCTCTACTTACGAAATTAATTGGTTCCAAGACTTTTTTGTAACTTGAAAATTTCGTAAGTAGAGATGTACTTTATATGTAAATTCTCTAATTGGTTCCACGGTCCTCACACAACTACCAACTAAACCCTTTAAAATTGGTCAAAGTGTCCCAATTTTGTATGAAAAATGTGAGTAAACACACAAAAATGAGAGAAAATTATTTATTAATGTCTTAAAATAAATAAAGCATAGTAGTAGTCGGTTCTACCAGGGCTGAAAGCCGTCCACTTTGTAGTACATTTTAGATTTTTATGTTTACGTGTGCCCTTTGTGTCTATGTGTGTGAAAATATGTGCCACATTGTATTTGTAGTTTTTAATCACTTAATAAGGGGTATTCAAAATAAAATAACGGATAAGGAAATGCACTTACCTTTTGGGGGATTTCGTAACTTGGATCTTTTTCGTATCTCGAGTCACTCATTTGCATATTAAAAATTTCGTAACCTGAAACCTACGTACCTAGAGGCATTTGTAAGTTGAGGTATGACTGTAAGTATATTGAATACTTTAGCCACCTAGCACAAAAATATTTTCTTTTCCAATCCGTGTCTCCACAGCTAGTGTGATTTAGCAAATTTTTATATCCAAAGCAGCTATTTTCCCAAATGTTGTAGACCCGTGTTATGAGGTTATTTTTAGTTCTTTTAATCAGTAGAGGTGGTAATATAAGCTCATCAGTTTTCTCTGTGGATCACTCATGCGTGGTTGAACTTAATGAGAGGTCACATTGTTCAGAAAGACACACACACACAGAAAGGACAGTACTCACATTTTCTCTGACAAGCTCGGAGACAGTGCGCGACAGCATGAGGCAGGAGACAGCGCAGCTCATAATGTGGAAGAGGGTATACATGACCCGTGTGCTAGTGGATGATTTGACTGGAGGACAGAAGGCACAGCAGAACGAGCAGGGAGCAGGCCCACAGCAGCAGCATATCTGCCGAGCAAAGAATAAGCAAAAGTAATCTATGCATAACCATTATTAGATTAGAATTGTATTTCATCCCGTATTCGGGAAATTTCATGCCTGCAGTAGGAAGACAGACACAAGACACACAAGACATTGTAGACCTACGTAAGAAATGCCTTTCCATAAAAAAACACTGTAAATAATTAAAGAACAAAAATGTCATTTACTTCCGAGTAAGCATACACCAATTTAAATTTTTCCACTTCTCATCAAATCCCGATTCTGAATCACGATATCAGTCTATATCAAAGAATTTCAGGTCACTTACCCCTTTAATAGTGTTCAAGTCTCTCTATTTGAACAAGCCCAAATGTGCTATACATGCTGAAGGCTTCCTTCTACTGGCAATTTCATTAAATAAGGAAGGCAGCCTATTACTGGCTAACTTCAACTATACGGTAATACCTTGAAATACAAGCTTAATGCGTTCCGGGACCGAGCTCGTATGTCAATTTACTCATATGTCAAATGAAATTTTCCCATAGAAAATAACAAAATGCAAATTAATCCGTTCCCACCCTCTGAAAAAAAAACACCAAAAGCAGGGTATTACAATGGAAAAACATCTTTTTATTTGTTCTAATTCACCACCTACTCACAAAGTAACAAATACCTATCTAGTGGTTGTGATCTTCAATACTATGTGACATTACTCAGTACAGACTTACCGCGGAGTGCACAGACGAGAGAGAGAGAGGACAGGAGAGAGTGGCAACGCGCTCGTAGCAACATAAAATTTAAATTTAACATAAATGAATTTAGATTACTATACACACACCCTTAAAAATAACTTTTAATCTTACGTTACACTACATTTAAACCTTCTTGTGCAATAACCGAGGCAAAGATGATAATGTATTCCACCGTGGCTTTCAAGTCAGAACTTGCTGCTTCTCCATGCCTCAGAACCGAGTGTATCCTAGTTCGTTTTTTAAAATTATCGAAGCAACCACGACTCGCTTTGAAGGGATTCGCTGGTCTTTTACCGATGCCTGCTTTGCTTTCAAGTCCAAGTAGATTACCCTGTCTTTTTCTCAGATTATCGACTCGGTCACGCTATCTCCAGTCAAAAAATGCAACCTGTGCTCATAGATACCTTTACGCGAGGGAGATGCGGCGAGAAAGACAGACTGATGCTGTTCTCATAAGCAGCCTCGACCACCCAGACGGTCGCATCGGGAACAATCTCGTATGCTCGTATCTCAAATTTGTCTCGTGTCTCAGGGCAAAGATTTGCTTGGAATTTTCCTCGTATCTTAAATTTCTCGTATGTTGGGACACTCATATGTCATAGGTATTACTGTATTGCAATTCCAAAAACAATAAATCAGTTCTGCTACAAAAATCTTATTCTGAGGATCAGTAAATGCAGGTTCTCAAGTTTCAAGACAATATGTTCATGAATGATGGAGGAGTAGGCCGTAAAGGTTGAGTCCACAAGAAGAACAACAACTACTGAGAGGCCTTCAGCCTGTAAAAATCAGAGGAAAACCAGACTGCTGCAAAGCTGCTCCTCAAGTCAAAACTTGGACTGCGAACACATTTGTGCCTATTAATTGACAAGCCCTCCATTATGGCTCCTAGATCAGAGATCTTCACATGTTGAGCCAATCGGATCTATGAATTCAAAATGTATCCGATACTGGATCTCTACTTCCAAATGATTCCATATCTGGAAAACATTTTATTGCTTGCCTTTGCTTCTGAAAGTTTTCATCACTGTGTTAGGTAGTATGTCAGGTGCATTATACATATAACATATATATTTTTAGAAGACGCTATTTTACTTCAAATGTCATTTTTGGGTTTTGGCTCTATATATCAAATGAAAAAGCAAATATAGGCAAACAAATATAGGCCATTTCATCAATGATCGGCGGATGCATGCTTCTGTTATATTTACAAAGCACAATAACCATATATTTTTTAATAAGTCCATACAAGTGAGTGTATTTCAGATTGTAGGGTGAAAGGTTTGAGGGAAAATTGCACCATTGCCAACCTTGGACAAGGGCATAGCCTGCACACAGTTTAGAATCAATAAAGGGCTGTTGGTTGGTGCAGTCAATCTAAACACACATATCACGTGTCAGTTATTATCTAATAGATAAGGCAGGGAAGATTATCCATTACCTTATCACGGAAAGGAAGGCTGATTAAGAACAGAATTCTAAATGAGTGTAAAATTATTTTCTATGACTAACAATTATGGTAGGTGTGAACATTTTAGAGGATAAGTTTATTAAATCACATGGTAATTTCTTTGCATTTGACCAAACAAAAAATTAACCCCAATATTGATTATGGAGTGAGTGGTTAGTGCGTCGGCCTCACAGCTCTGAGGTTATGGGTTCAAATCCAGGTCACGTCCACCTGTGTGGAGTTTGCATGTTCTCTCCGGGCCTGGGTGGGTTTCCTCCGGATACTCCGGTTTCCTCCCACATTCCAAATATATGCATGTTAGGCTGATTGGACACTCTAAATTGCCCATAGGTATGGGTGTGAGTGTGCATGGTTGTCCGTCTCCCCGTGCTCTGCGATTGGCTGGCCACCGATTTAGGGTGTCCCCCCCACCTGGTGTCCGTAGTTAGCTAGCTCCTGCACCCCCTGCAATCCTTGTGAGGATAAGCGGGAAGTAAAGACACCGGTTAACGTGCTAACCACTTCCACTGGGCAGCCAGATTCTTGAAGCAAAAATCATTAATATCAATTCTTTGGCCGTACGATGCCAGAATTTATTGTCGATTCAAGGGTTTTTATTCAATTTTATCTGATAATATTTATAAATTTATATACAATTGGTCACATTTCACCAAACCTAAAAACGAAAAGATATTTTGATGATTTTGACCATTTGGTGGCTCAGACATTTGAATGAAAACTACTGTACAGCAATACAAAAAGACCATGATATTTGTTTTATGCCTCTAAAAAATTAACCATTGCATAAAATTTCATTTCAGGGTGCACCTCACTTCCAACCCATAGCTTCCTGGGGTCACCTCCATGATGAATACTATATGGATTACCAGTTCAGTCACAAAAAAATGAGTTTCCTCAGTATCAAATTATCTCTATGTCATATCGGTACTGGCAATATTGGCTGTGGATTTACCTAATAAATCATAGTATTGCTTTTAAACCAACAGGAGACCAAGAAGCTCCTTGTGCAGGTGCAGCTAACTGCCATATTTCCGCAAAACTGTTGATTGTGAACAAATTCAAGAGCTCAGGGGTCAGGGTCCTTTTCCAATCCTCGATCATATCTGACCAACTGAGCATATCTGGTGCTTACGTCTGTCCGGCACAAGAATATTTTGCCACTAAATCAAATGTGCAAGATAAGCCCCCAGTACACCAAATTATTTTTTGTTTCCACAAGCATAATCACTCACTGCAGCAGTGTTCTGGTCAACAATGTAAATAGAAATGGAACATTGCATAAGCAAAAGTAAAATAGGACAGCAAACTGGAAAATTAAAAAGCCTGCATTTTGAAAAATGCTGCAAAAGATTTACAAATCATTCAAACCAAACATTTTGCTAGTCAAAAACAATACATCACTAGTCAGTACTTCAAATATCGGTTGAACTCAATGAGTATCTCTGAACAATGTTGATAATGAGCAAACAAAAGCAGGTCTTGTTTTTTTTTTTTTACAAAGAAACAATTTATCATTAACTGATACAATATAAACCGTTAGAGTGCTTCAAATGAAATACGGTTACAAACCAGACTACCTCTAGTGGTTTATGTTAAGTCACAAAAATAAAATATTTTATATTTATGTATTACTACTTAGAGTACTAGTTTCACACTTCATGGAAAAGTTTTTCCTGCATAAAATTAATTTCAAATTACAATCCAAAATCTATGCTGCATCATATTCTGACCTTAATCAAACTTTGAAAAAAAAACTACATCCAGTTCCTGCTTCTCTCCAGTGCTCACCTGATAGGCCACCATGTTGAGAAAGTAATTGTAGACACCGCGACGGGTTATCCCCTGGTTGGCCGACATCGTTCCTCCTAAATGCTTTTGGTCAGCCACTACGACTCTGCATTTGGCCATCAATTTCCACCAATTTTTCTCAGACTCTCTCCAAAAATTCCACTTTCACATCCTTAAAGAGGTCAAAAATTATACCATGCCTCAAACTATTGATAGAAGAACATTAGAAATTTTCAAATTTGATTTAAAAAAAAAGAGAACATCCAGCTAACTCCTGCAGCAGGATGTGACGGCGCTGGCTTTATGGTGGATTAACCATAAATCTAGTTGGGTTGCAATCTCTGCAATTGAAAACCTCAGCATGAGTGCCACTTGAGCTCACATCAACTCCACCGGGCAATCCTCACTGGGGAAGAAGTCCTCTTTTTTCCCGGCATCCTGCGTGCTTTGGCCCTGCTGCTCTGCTGGGTGCTGCCAGAAAAGAGAGAGAGCTGGTGCCGAATTCCCAGTGCCCTCCCTCATCCTCTCACCCGATTCTACCCGCTCAGATTAGACAGTCTGTGAGGGGAGGGAGGGTGATATGAGCCTGACAGGGACCATGTGTCACTCCCATCTGGCCCTCGCTTCCCATCCCCCAGTGTCCACCACCCTTCGATGAGCAAACGCAACAAGGGAAAGCGAAATACAGTAATCCCTCGAGTATCGTGGTTAACCTGTGGCTTCTGTTTGCGAATTTCAGTGTGGATTTTAACATTTTTATCAACTTACACATTTTTTTACTGTATTTTCACACCTATAGGGCACACTTAAAAGTCTAAAATTTTCTCTAAAATGGATGATGCGCCCAATCGGTCGGTGCGTCTTGTCTGTGCACTAAATTCAATTTTTGTATGGCCCTGACTGCTTGAGTGACTGGTTTTATTTATTGCCGGCACGCTACTTAATGCGATCAACCCAGCGTACGTTCACTCTAAAAATAGCCTCCCCGTGCATACCAAGCATTACGGTAAATCCATTCAAAACATCCCAGCGGAGTGGCAAGGCATTTGACTTCCGTGTGCTTGCAGCGCTTTTAACCCTCAAAACACTCTCAATACTCAAATAAACAGCATACTAGAGCTGTACAGAAGAAATGCCTGACGTGAATGACAACACAATTCGGGTGTGAACACAGCTTTGCTAACGGATTGCTAACAGATTGCTAACGGATTGCTAACGTGTTGCACAGCACTGTTCGAGCTTTCGCCAAAGCTGGAATCATGTTCCCGGAATACACAACTCTGACTGACAGTGGAGCCTAGCATGTTAAACGAACTCTTTATATCAGTGTACCTTTGACCTCAATAAAGCATTATCAAACTTCATTTTGCTCGTGCTGTCTTTAAAAAACACGCTAGTGCTTAGCCTAACATACGCTAGCAGCTAACATACGCTAGTGCATAGCATAACATACGCTAGTGGCTAGCATAACATAGGTACGCTAGCGGCTAGCATAACATACGCTAGCCTAGTGTCATGCTAGCGTCTTATCGGACGAAGCGTCCAATGTATTGACAAAAAACAGAAAATATACCTGCAAATGAGACTGCGCCCTATCACACGATGTGTTTCATAGGTCTGAAAATACGGTAATTAACCCCCCAAAAAATCTTACTGTACTTCACCTTTTGTCACAATGAATTCACCCTGTCTCCTTTTTAAATGATAAAGAGTAGCAGCCTACAGTCGAAACTAAACCACAACACAATAGAATGTCACTTAGATAAAGAGGGAACATCCATAATCCTAAAAATGATCAGCTGCTAATAACACAAACAGCATGGCGGATTCTGCATAATGGAATGAAGAGCGAAGGTATGCATTAGTCAAAGTGCTTGCAAAATAGGCCAATGATAATGATGTGGAATTATATTACTTGCTAATATCTGCTTGATTAGCATCCCTTTTCTTAGGAGAAAGAATAAGATTGAATTCAACTTTTTGCAAGAGCATTTTTATATACTTCAAATCTGGCACAATTGCCCATTATGGGCTCTATTTTCGGAAGCCAGTGCTTTTGCATTCAAGTATAAAACAGCGCACAAGGAATTTTACCCCTGTGCCAAACTCGCTGCATGTGTTTTGGAATTTGGTAGCCCACCCGTTGTGTCTTTGAGGACACAAATTGCGGATGCTCAATTTGGTCCAGGTGGTAAGCTGTTGATCTCAACTAGGGACTTTAATGGTCAGTGGAAGAAATACTTAGAGGATATCCTCAATCTGATTGTCTGTTGGTTTTATTTAATTCTATGTTCTGCACTTTGGTCTACGTCTGAGATGACTGATTTTTATTCATGCTATATTTCATTCACGTATAGCAAATTTAACAGTAAAGTTGACTTGACATTTTCCAATGGAGGAAGACCGCTCCCTCAACACATAAACAACAAATAGGCATGTCGGTGATAATTATGCGTTGCTTGCACTAGTGTGACAATGCCATAAGCCTCTATGCATTTTTTGGAGCAAACCATGCTAGCTGTAATATTTACTGTATAAGAATTCATCACAGCAATTTATTGGATATGTTTTTTTTCTAGAAATAGAGATGACACATGGATTTCAGTGCTGAAGATGACGTATGAATTAACCTCCTAAAACCTGGCGTCCACGTGTGGACATCACATTTTTGATTGTCACTACAATGTTAAATTTTGGACTACATGGGCCTGGCGTCCACTTATGATGTGGATATAATTTTTCTCAGAAACTACATAATGTAAAAAGATAATTTGTTTTTACACTTATGAGGTCCCAATTAGCCTAAATATCAAAGAGAAAATATAAATGCATGCCTTGCAAGAGTTTGGGTATTAGGAGGTTAAAATTGTGTGTCTACTAGATTTTATAAAGCACTCAGCGCATAAGGAGAGAGTCAGATTAGATTTAGGTTAGTGTGCAGGGTCGAGTGCCTGGATAATCCTGTTGCTAGTATTCAGTCCAGTCAGGATAACCTTCATCATTGCAGACAGGACTATTGGTACACTGTTACACTTTTTGAATCCTCAAATAACCAGGTTATGTTTTATAGCTACATAAGTGAGGTGAAAGACTTCAAACATGCAAACTCCACACTGTGAAGACCCACTATGGATCGAACCCTCGACCCCAGAACTGTGAAGCCAACACACTGAACACTACTACTTTATAATTAGTATTCAAACTATTATTCAATTATTCAAAAAAGTAATGAATGAACCTGAAAAATTCTAACGGCTCATGTAAACCAATACATTTATAAATTTAATCTGGTATGGCGCTTGAATAATAATCCTTACTAGTATGGTGCCTTTTTAAGTAATGTCAAAAAAGGTATGGAATCAGTGTTCATCCTCTGCCAAGATTCACTTTCGAGGAATTGTGTAACATAGAGGTAAAGCCCAGCTAACAAGATTAAGATAGCACAACAACAAAGTAGAAACGCCTCCTCTTTTCACAAAATTGGCTGCAGTATCAGTTTAAAAATAAATGGACTCCTCCTTTAGCAGATAAAGGAGCTGAATTAACCCAAGAAATATGATTCGTGATTAACTGTTTTTTAGAAGGAATTAGCCTATCCCAGCGAACTTTGGTGAAAGGCAGACTGGTCGCCGCTCACAGACACCCATTTGCACGCCCAATCATACCAAACCAAGTGTGAATCGATCCCATGCTTGCCCATACTGAAGTCGGGTGAGTGAACCCTTACACACCATCAGTTAGTTTCAGTGGTGGACGGCCTGCAAGGCCTTCTCTGCTGGCCTAAATAATATCTGAATCACAGACCTATATTAATTGTGATTTATCCATGAATACTTATTAAATAATACAAAATTGTCTGTCAGCTTCCTTTCATTGCTTTTCCCCTGGTCATGCTGCTTCCAGGTATGTGTTTTCATATTTAAGCATCTAACCAATCACATTTCAGCCATTATTTGTTGCCAGAAATCTGAGGCCTTCACAATCAATTCTGCAGTCTCTGCTGCATAAAACAAGCGTCGATAAAACTGTTGCTTTAACCAATCAGATTTTGAGTTGGCGAAACCAATGCCTTCTCGGAGGCGTAGGGATACGTCATTGCCTTCTCACAGGCGTAGGGATACGTCATCGCTTTCACCAACTATGATTGGCTAGTAATAGAGTGGACTAGCCAAAAGCTACCAAACTGTATCTGGAGCGAGCTGCACAAGCAAATATATTGTTGTGTTGATTTAATAGTGGTTACGTCAACCCACAATGGCTGAAGGAAGAGAAGAAATGACTTTGTTTGCAGATTTCTATATTCCTAAATAATATTTCAATTGTATGAGGTTATTATTGATGCGTTTTTATATGTGTCGCAGCTGTAGCTGCAGTAAAGGTTTTATAGCCATAAAATAGTTTTTTAGGGTTGGATTGATTCAGACATGGCACTGAAGGCGTCGGATTGAAATTCACGGCCCGCCACTGGTTAGTTTAGAAGGAATTAATCCAGGAAAGAAAAGATGGCTTTGTTATTTCATGATGATGTAGCTACTGATTATTTATTATTGGCCTGCGACAAGAATACGTGGTGTTGAAAATGAATGAATATTCATACACTATGTAATACTACAGTCTGCCAATTTTTGTTTTGTCATGTTATTAAAAAACACTTCAATTTTATCAAATTGTATATAAATAACACACCTTTTAAAATAAATAAGACAAAACAATACATCACATAATACCTAGCAGGTTCATTGTAAATATGAACTATTTTGTCCCAGTCACAAAAAGAAAGAAAGAAAGATCCAATCACTCCACTCGCTCATGGTCCAGCATTCCTGGGGGCCCCGTTCACTGTCAGATAATTACTGCTGCTTGTGGGAGTGGGGGAAGTGCCAGAAAGGACAAAAAAAGCAAATTAGAGGCAGCAAATTGTGGCTTCAATGTTTGATCTATGGTTTCAATAGAATTGGGCAATAACAATAGACTCAAATCCCATCTTTGCCCAGGAAAACAAAACCATTCACTCACCAAGTGTCCATTAGAGTATACATACAACTAAAATGTTAACTATATATTATAGGTACTGCAGTAGGCCTTTTGGAACACTTTCTTCTCTTCCTCTTTTGTTGAGATCAGAGCAGAAAAAATGTTTTTTTGAGTTTGAATCAAAATTAATTCATTTTATACATGGGGGTGCTGGAGCCTATCACAGCAAACTATGGGCAGTAGGCGGGGGATACCCTGTATCGGTGGCCAGCCAATCGCAGGGCACAAGGAGACGGACAACCATTCATGCTGATACTCATAACTAGGGGCATTTTAGAGTGTTCAACCAGCCTACGAAGCATGTGTTTTGAGATGTGGGAGGAAACCGGAATACCCGGAGGAAACCCACCCAAAAACTGCTGAGAACATACAAACTGCACACAATGTGGACCCACCTGGGATCAAACCCTCTATTCCAGGACTGCGAGGCCAAAGTGCTAACCACTCATTAGAGACAGATTATTTATAGAGAGTATATTGTGTTTAATTTTTGGGACATTCTTGCCCTATGTTGTGGTCGATGAAAAAGGTTTTTTTTTATTTAAAAATATATAAATAAATGAGGGCAGTCTGGCGGCTCAGTGGTTAGCCCGTCGGCCTCACAGCGGGAGTCCAGGTCGGTCCACCTGTGTGGAGTTTGCATGTTCTCCACGGGCCTCTGTGGGCTTTCTCTGGGTACTCCGGTTTCCTCCCACATTCCAAAGACATGGCTGGTTGGAAACTATAAATTGCCCCTAGGTATGAGTGTGAGCGTGAATGTTTGTTTTTCTCCTTATGCCCTGCGATTGGCTGCCCACCAATTCGGGTTGCCCCCCACCCCTGGCCCGAAATCAGATGGGATAGGCTCCAGCACCCCCCACGACCCTAATGAGGATAAAGCGGTTCAGAAAATGAGATGAGATAAGTAATTGAAAAATAAAGAAACACATTTTTAAAAAGTGGTGTAATGTATTTTCACTCTAACTCAGCTAGGCTCTCACAATAACTACTATACAGACTTTATGTTGTAAAAACTATTATTGTATATTAAAGTATGATATACAGTGTTAATTATGATTTTCACGGTGAAATATATATATATATATATATATATATATATATATATATATATATATATATATATATATATATATATCACCCCATCTTCTGAACTGCTTTATCCTCATTAGGGTCGCGGGGGGGGCGGAGCCAATCCCAGCAGGGACACCCTGAATCGGTGACCAGCCGATCGCAGTGCACGAGGAGACGGACAATCATGCACACTCACACCCATACATAGGGGCAATTTAGAGGGTTCAATCAGCCTACCATGCATGTTTTTGGAATGCGGGAGGAAACCGGAGTACCCGGAGGAAACCCACGCAGGCCCGGCGAGAACATGCAAACTCCAGACAGGTGGCCGTGACCTGGATTTGAACCCAGAACCCCAGGGTTGTGAGGCTGACGCGATAACTCTAACTATATAAATATATATATATATATATATATATATATATATATATATATATATATATATATATATATATATATATATATATACATATATATATATACATATATATATATATATATATATATACATATATATATACATATATATATACATATATATAACATATATATACATATATATATGTATATATATATATAGTTATCACGTCGGCCAAAGTCTTAGTAGAAGCATCACTAAGCAAATCTTACATGTGCCCGTACGATGTGACCTGACATGGCGTCCCTCACACCTGATATGAGAGGCGCCAAAAATCCACAGTTTTGACTAAGTCATAAAGAAGTATAAAAGGGTTGTTATGATCACACTGTCCACAGTGCCATCCCAACAAAATTCCCTCAAGGATGATGCATCGGATCCTGAAAGGAGCGACATATCTTTGAGTCATCCTCGGAAGCCGTTTTGTTCTTTCTAAATCTGATTATGATGCACTGAAAAGTGTACACTCACGAAACAGCAGGAAATGTCTGGAGAAAGCAAATGTGCCACATTGGTTTAAGGGTCATTTCTATTAAAAGTCTAGTAAACCTCTTATAATGGACAGAAAAAGAACAGGCGTGAAGTGAATGGGTAATCCGGACTATGGAAAATCTGCATAATCCAATTGTTGTTTTACACGAAACAACTTTTGTTGTATAACAATTTAATTTAATTATTTGCTGCTGCAAACCTGAAGGAAAACAAAATAATTTTATATAACGTTACAAGGCAGTGGTTCTTATCCTGGGATAGATTGAAGCACAGGGTTTTATCAATGAATGCAAGGGTGAATAAAATAATGCGTGATGTAATGGTGTGGCATGGGAACAAAAATAGTAGAAAGAGAAAAGGTAGTCTTAGTTGTGAAAATGTTGTGAGGGGAACTTAATTAAATTAAATAATAGAATTAAAACGAATTTATATGTGTGTATATATATATATATATATATATATAGTATATATATAATATTAAAATGCAAAAAGGCAATTAATCCAACATTAACTGGCTGTCACTCATTTCAAATGATGGTACTGCTGACCAATGTATTCTGGATTGTAAAAATACTTCCACTTTAATTTATATCTACCCAAACAGTGTTATTTGACTAAATGTTGACTACAGGAAGTAAAGGCTGGTTGCGTGGATTGATCGTCTGCTAATTGCCTGCTAAATTGTGTTCTAATGAATGCCGTGCATCTTAACACGGCAGGTCCTGGAAATGAATAGATGAGACGAACTGTTGGCATTATTTGGGATTTGGGTATTCTTTTCAAAAGGCTGTCTGGAAATGAACTTTTTTTAAATGTTATTGTTTTATATTCAATATTCTGATTGCAAAGTTGCATAAGGAAAAGGATGTAGTGTCGGTCAAACATTAAATAGATTGTGGACCGAGTAAATGTGCATCTACCTGTTTCTTCATTCAAGCTTTTTGGGTAATATCTGATTGGCTTTTGCTATAATTGGGGCGTTCCTGCACCTTGGAAAGACAATTGCTCTTCCAGTATAAATAGCCTTGACTTTGGGTAGGTTGCCACAGTAGTGCTTTGTCCTTCACCCTGTTTGTTGAGGCAGCTGACTTTGGAAAAATGGGTAAGTTGTGTTCAGATTGACTATTTGGTTATCTTGAGTTGAATAAATTTGCTTCCTATTTTCTCTAGCTTTGGCAGGAAAGAAGGTGTTCATCGTGTATGCCCACCAGAGCTCTGGTTCTTTCAATGCTGCTGCAAAAGACGCCGCTGTCGATGTTTTGACTGCCAAAGGCTGCAACGTCAAAGTGTCCGACCTCTATGCCATGAAGTTCAAAGCTATCGCAACTGTCGAAGATATTCAGGGTAATGTGATTACCCAGTTAAATCAATGTCTTTGAGTTGTTTTTTTCCACAAACTTGAATGCAATCTAACTATGCACAGGTGAGGTTAAGGATGCCCAACATTTCCATTATGCTGAAGAGACCAAATTGGCGTGGGAGGCTGGAAAACTGACTGCTGACATTACAGAGGAGCAGCGAAAGCTAACAGAGGCTGACCTTATCATTTTCCAGGTAACAAAGGTTTTTTTTGCCAGGTTAGTTCATTACTACAGCACTTGCCTTTTTTATTTATGGAATTTTCAGTTCCCCATGTACTGGTTCAGTCTGCCCGCCATCCTCAAGGGTTGGATCGACCGTGTGCTCACTCTCGGCTACGCTTTCTCCAATGAGAAACGCTATGGTCAGGGTATCTTCAAGGTAAGTCTTCCAACACATGGAATCTAAAGGACAGATATTTCAAAGTTATTTTTCAGGACAAGAAAGCTGTACTGTCATTCACGACTGGATCTGAGGAGTCCATGTTTAGTGCCAATGGCATCAATGGAGACATGAATGTCACACTCTGGCCACTTCAGGTAATGATCTCAGGCTGGTGTGTGTGATATGAACATCAACTGACTGAATTTTCAATAGAATGGCATCCTGCACTACTGTGGCTTCCAAGTTCTGGCACCTCAAATTTTCTGGGCTCCTGCTCACCTCCCCCGTGAGGCCAACGCCAACCTTCTCCTAGCCTGGCGCACCCGCCTTGAAGGTCTACTGGAGGAGGCCCCCCTGACCTTCACGCCCATGGACTACTTTGACGGGGAGAAGGGTTTCCGGCTGAAGCCCGAGGTCCAGCAGAAGCAGTCTACCGAGAAGTTTGGCCTCACTGTGGGCGTTCATTTGGGACTAGCTGTTCCACCCAACAATATGATGAAGGCTGGAGTTTGAGTTGATTAAATAAAAACACAACTGCTTCTTGTGCAACTGTCAAATATCTTGTGTTTTCCCTTTTTTTTTAAATTGTTTTTTTTTTTTAAAGATTACTGTCAACTGCAAAGGGATGAAATGCTCATACCTGATTGGTCAATTCCTTGTGATCTTTTCTTCCTAAAATGCTGGTTTCTCCCAATCTCCACTTTTTCAGCAGTGACTAAGTGTCTGGCCCTGGTGTATTCCTAGCAGTGGTGGTCCGTGAATTTCCTAGCGACGCCTTCAGCTGTCGGAATCAATCCAACCCTCAAACTATTTTATGGCTATAAAACCTCTATTGCAGCTATAGCTGTGACACATAAAAATCATCAACCTGTCGTATTTCTGGCATGTTTTTATTCGATTTAGTGCTGAAAATGTTTGTTCTCAGTTGTGACAGGCTTGCTTGCTTTGAAGTTATCCGACCTTTCTTAATATCCAGCTTTTTTTTTTCTTGAAAAGTCCGTCTTGAACATGGATTTGACAGTAAGTCTGCAAACAAATCAATTTATTTTACACCTGCCATTGTGGGTTGACGAAACCGCTATTAAATCAACACAATATATTTGCTTGTGCAGCTTGCTCCAGATACAGTTTGGTAGCTCTGGCTAGTCCACTCAATCACTAGCCAATCGTAGTTGGTGAAAGCGATGACGTATCCCTATGCCTGCGAGAAGGCCTTGGTGACACCAAATCGAATTCTGATTGGTTAAGCAACAGTCTTATTGATGCTTGTTTAATGCAGCAGAACCTGCAGAACTGATTGTGAAGGCCTTGAGGCAGATTTTGGACCCTGGCAACAAATAATGGCTGAAATGTGATTGGTTAAATGCTTCAATTGGAAAACACATCTGGAAATAGTACAATCAGGGGGAAAAGCAATGAAAGGAAGCTAACAGACCATTTGGAATTATTTCATAAGTATTGATGGACAAAATATATATGATTCAGATATTTCTTAGGCCAGCAGAGAAGGCCTTGAAGGCCCTGACGGCCCGCCACTGGTATACGTATATATATATATATATATATATATATATATATATATATATATACATATATATATATATATATACATACATATATATATATACATACATATATATATATATATATATATATATATATATATATATATATATATATATATATATATATATATATATATATATATATATATATATATATATATATATATATATATATATATATATATATATATATATTGGGCTCGGCGATCTCTCCCAGTTAAAATAGTTGATGTATGTCGCAATCAATGAAAACCTATGAATTAACAGTTGGATTTTTTTTTTAGGTTGAACGTGATATGAGCAGAATTTTTTTTTGAATGGAGCGTGAGGATACAATAAGTCATAAACAGCGCTAGAGGTCAGTAGGGCTCCAAATAGCAGTTTAATTCTTTACTACTCTGCCGGTAAAGAAGAGCTTGCCCAATTGCCGATTCCCCGTCAGCGTTGCCAGATTGGTTGGACTCCCGCTGAATTGAGCCATTTTCAAAGATTGTGGAAGAGAGACAACTGCCCTTGGCGCGCAACTACATTACTATACAGCAGTTTCTAATTGTCAATGTTGTACTTGGACATTAATTTCTAATGTTTTGTTTATTAATAATATATTTTTAGTTATTAATTCGTTGTCTGATCCCTTTTTTTTATTAAAAAGAAAGCTAAACTATTATGAACACAATAATATATCGATCACTCCTGTTTAAGGGACTTCACGGTCATGAAAAAGATGCTGCTTTTTCGAAACTATAACACTGGTCAATAAACATACATTTATTCACATTTGAGACGATACGTCAAATACAAATTACACTCGCAGCAATTGGTCAAATAAAACATAAATAAAATAAATAAAATAAGTAAAATAAATAAAATAAATAAAATAAATAAAATAAATAAAATAAATAAAATAAATAAAATAAATAAAATAAATAAAATAAATAAAATAAATAAAATAAATAAAATAAATAAAATAAATAAAATAAATAAAATAAATAAAATAAATAAAATAAATAAAATAAATAAAATAAATAAAATAAATAAAATAAATAAAATAAATAAAATAAAATAATAATAATAAAATAATAGGCCGTAGTAATTCGTTGTCTTATTGAAAAAATAAAATGCTTCTTGGCAACAACAAAAAATGTTTCCAGCAGAATGTATCCACCACTATTGACTAATTAGTTTCTGGTTATAATATGAAAATATAAACAGAATTATAAAAAATATACATTTTGCAAGGTTGGATCTTTTTTTATTGAACTGGGCGGGGTTTTACTGTATGAGGTGGCTGGATTCTACTTTTTCCATCTGGCACCCCTTCCGGCAGCCCCTTCACTATTGCAAACATGGCGACGGAGGGTGATGTCGATTTGGACCTGGAAGCTGACGAAAACTGTACTGGAAAACCGGCAGAAAAGCCTCGTAAACATGACAGCGGTGCTGCCGATTTGGAGAGGGTCACGGACTATGCCGAGGAGAAAGAAATATCCAGTTCGGATTTACAAACAGTAAGAGAATCCGTTTCACTTTAGAAACACATGCGGCCACTGCTGATTTCACTATTGTGGTGCGGAAAGCAAAATGTGAAATCTCATATTTTATTTTAGTAAGAAACTACTACTAACCGCAGGCTAAATGTTTCATTTATATTTAACAAGAAAATATTAATACATTTAACGGGGTTGCGTCTTTAAACCCGAACTGCACCTTTGATATTGGTCAAAATAAAGTTGTCTGTTCTAAAATGTGTCTTTTTAAAGTAGTGTTGATATTTAAGCCACGTGTGGTTCATGTTTCTGCGTAAAAGACCTTTATCATGAATATTTTTTTCCCGAAAAACAATCATACTTTTTTCTCCCTCTCCAAAGGCCATGTCAGTAATTGGAGATAGAAGATCTCGAGAACAAAAAGCCAAACAAGAGAGGTAAGCAAATGGATATTACACATTGCTTCAAACTTCATTATATAAATTTAAAGCTCACTAAATATTTTTGCAGGTCGATGGATAGTTGTAGTAAAATTCTGGTGCAAAGGAAGTAGATGTCTATTGCCATTCAGTGAAACATAATCAGAGCTGCCAACTTCTCCGGAATTTCCAGAGTAAATCCTCAAAAATTGTCATTTTGATTTATTTTTTTAAGCAACCATTTCGGAAAAGTACCAAATTTCCAATTTAAATGCCTCGAAATCCACACCATTGCGATGGCTTCCGACATCTTACTTCCACATTTGATTGAAATGCACTGTAAACCGGTTGAATTCGGTAACACGAGTGCATTGTGAATCATCTGAGTTACAAGTTTTGACAAATGATTCGTCTTGTGCGACTTCAGCGTGGCAATCAATTCGCTTTAACATTTTCATTTTCGTTTTTTTTCATAAGGGAAGTAAGTATTATTAAGGCTGACTAAACCACCAGTCTTTTGTTTTGAAACTAATCCTATCATTTCCGGTGTTGTTGTAAAGGAAGTAGGGGTACACAGCACTGGTAAGTCTTATCAATATATGCTCAGGATTAGAAGAAATGGATAGCAATTTGGATAACATTTATAATAAGAAACCCAGACACTCGCAGATATTGATTGGTTCGTATTCGACGAAATATCCCATGTTGAAGCCATCTCCGCAGAACCGACATTTGCACATTGCACAACATGCAAGTGCGACACATGTTGGAATTACTGACTGAAACGCACATAGAAGGACCCAAACACAAAGATAAACTTATTTTCACTATGCTGTACATTTTCAATAGTTTGCTAAAACACAATATTCAATTAATGTAAAAACATGATAACAGTTTGATTTTAATTTTAATCTTGGGTTGACGTAGGTTGGCAGCTCTGCATAATCATTTGTTTTTTACCAAAATATCTACCCCAAAAACATAATTCACATGCAAACCCTCTCATTTCAGAAAGATGTGACGTCTGTCTGTTGGCGTTAATGGACGCAAATAAATTTGTCACCATATCCATTGCACAAGCACTTTCATGCTGTTTTATGTTATGTAATAATAAATATGATCAGTTTACACCAATACAAATGCTGCAGTATTTTTTAATGAGTAAACAACATTAACACAACATGCATCTTGTTTGATTTCAGAGAAAAAGAGTTGGCCAAAGTCACTATCAAAAAGGAGGACGTAGAGTTAATTGTAAGTTTGGCACTATTTCTAGAATTTTTAAATATGGTTTGAAGTTACTATGTCTTAATTAATGTACACAACTGTCATGCATTTCACCATGTGCCTTGATTTCCTCATGATTTAATGCTCCGGTGTAACATATGCCCCAAAATCAAACCCAAAAAACCTTTTTTCCCCCTCTGTACTCATGTATTTTACCACAGTATAGTATAATCTCATCTCATTTTCTGAACCGCTTTATCCTCACTAGGGTCGCGGGGGGTGCTGGAACCTATCCCAGCTGATTTCAGGCCAGAGGCGGGGACACCCTGAACCAGTGGCCAGTTGATCGCAGGGCACAGGTGGACAGACAACCATTCACTCTCACACTCATACCTAGGGGCAATTTAGAGTGTCCAATCAGCCTACTACCATGCATGTTTTTTGGAATGTGGGAGGAAACCGGAGTACCCGGAGAAAACCCATGCAGGCCCAGGGAGAACATGCAAACTCCACACAGGTGGACCGACCTGGATTTGAAACCGGTACCCTAGGGCTGTGAGGACGACGTGCTAACCACTCAAAGCCGCCGGCCGCCTCATATATACAGTAATGTTGGCCTAATCATTTGTATTTTTTTTTTAGGAAAGATATATTTCATTTTTTCGTTACGCTTATCCTCAGGGTCGCAGGAGACTAACTTTCCCTTTTATTTATTTTTGTACATTTACATATTCTTGGAAACTTGTATTTCAACCCCACAAAACAGACATTTGGCAAGCAAAAATGTGATATGCCCACAATGTCCGATATTAAATTGTGATTGTTTTGATATATTCAGGGGTTGAAGTCGGCAAATGTCTCCCAAAACTTGGGAATGTTTAATCGTTTTTTAAAGTGCAATCTTGTATACAGTGGTACCTCTACATACGAGCTTAATTCGTTCCGGGACTGAGCTCGTATGTCGATCTTCTCGTAACTCGAACGAACGTTTCCCATTGAAATGAACTAAAAACAAATTAATTCGTTCCAACCGTCTGAAGAAACACCAAAAAAAGGATATTGGATTGGAAAAAATGTTTTATTTCTTCTAATTCGCCATCTATTAAAAAAGTAACACATAACTAGTGGTTTAATAGTAATAAAATGTGTTTAACAGAACTAAAATTAGACGGATTAGATGAGCGGAGGGTACACAGACAGACATAGAAGCAGCCGGGGGGGGGGTTCTCGGGGGGACTTTATCCACGGCAACGCACTCATAACCGAACAAACTAATTTAAATTAACTTGGATTAATATATACAGACACACTCAAACAAAAGTTTAATGTAACTTTACACAAAACTGAATTCTAATTTTTTTTTTTTTTTTTTTACCTTCGTTCTCCGGGTTAGCTGTTTGCCACGCCTCCACCCTAACGTTCGCTATCGATGGGCTGTTTGCTGTTGTATTCCGTTCAAAATATTCTGAAAATGATGCACACAAATGTCCTTACAATAGGATAACGCATGACCACTTGCCAACGAGAAGTAGTCTTGAATGAGCAATCGTGGGAGCTAACAGGCTAAGGAAGGAAAAACAGGAAATGCAACAGCTCAACCTACCCACGTATTGATTGTGGGTAATGAAGTTTTATTCTGAGAAAGGGTGCCATTGGCTATCGGTGTTGTGTGCACGAGTGTACTTCATTACCCAGAAAGCCCTCTTTTTGCCCGCGCATGCGCGTTGTGCGTTTTCTGGTCCATGTGTAGGAGAAACTCGTGTGAAGAAACCGATTAGTGCTCGTAGATATGTTATACACGAAAGAGATGCAGCAAAAAAAGACAGTGCGCTACAATGATAAACAGCCTCTCTTGTCATGGCCACCTGGCTTTCTCGGATCTCGAAAATTTTCTTGTATCTAGAGCTAATTATTTGCTCGAAATGTTCCTCGTATCTCGAGCATCTCGTAGGTAGAGCTGCCCGTATGTAGAAGTACTTAGGAAAATAACAGCAACCAGGTGTTGTTTGGTGATCAGGTGTTCATTTTGTGCTGCAGATGTCAGAGATGGAAATTTCCAGATTCGCAGCAGAGCGCAGTCTGAGAGAACACATGGGCAACGTGGTGGAAGCTCTGGTGGCTCTGACTAATTGAGCAAACACATGACTCCTTGATCAGTTCTGTTCAACTTCATTAACGTTGAACTTTTCAATTTATGCTGTGTGATGACATTTTTTCCCCTTGAAGCAAGGCTTTTCACAATAAATATATTTAAAAAAACAATACTGTTGTGTGCTTGTTTACAGTAAATCTACACCTTATAACTGAAAATACAGGTTTTATTTATTTTTTAAAAAACTCATGTACAACAATAAAAAATGAACAAATTATTTAATTCAAAATCATAACTTGGTGACCAAATGTACAAGTTTATTGTACATCTTGAGCCATTAACTCTCTAGCTCTGAGCATCGGATCAAAAAACATTGAGCACTGTTGAGGCCTAATAGACTGTCTTTCACTTGGGACAATAAACATGAATATTGGTCAAAATACAGTGAAAACTAAACTCACACCAGTTTTCAGTCTTTTAAGATGGCTCCAATGATTCCAAACAGAAACTGTCTTTTAAAAAATCAAGTCCTGGCAAGGGCAGAGTGCGCAATGCAAGTAAATTTTAAGTCTTCTTCCTCTTCACAGTAGGCCTGTCAAACACATCTCTTACTCCTGCTGCCTTCTGTTTAAAGAACTTGTTGTTCTGAGCACTTTCTTGAGCCCACGCAGACTCAAACGACGTGGTGTCCTGATCCACCAGATGGGTATACTTGGTACGTCCCGACCGGCCAAAGTTTTTAACCTAAGAGGGAGAAGAAAAATGAGTCCGAATCAGAGAGAGCATTGGAAGACACGGTATTTTCTCGCATGTAACCGGAACCCGGATTGACAATTTTCACCTCCATATTCATGATTTTAATAGGGAGTACAAATGTGTTACTTTTTACTTAAGAAAAAGCATGCACGTGGTATTTCTGAGATACTGTTTGAATTAAAAATGCAATATTAGGGTCAATATCATGAGGAAATTCATTCGGTAATGGTTGTTTTCTTACTGCAAAACTGAAAATAACCAACAAATAGTAAATGTTAATTTGCCAACATCTACTATTGAAAAAGAGTATAGCATTGGTGTAAGTCTTGCATCTAAGTCGTACCATTGATTCAGTCATCATTTTTTTTGTTACAAATACGGTTTATAGGCGAGAAAATACGGCATTTAAAAACTGGACATTTGTAATGGATCGAGGAAGTATGCGTTGCCACTGCGACAGATGAGAGCTGACCTGCATGACTTTGGGCAAGATGGTTTTGTTGAAATGATCCTCCAGAGTGGGCGCACTGAAGTCTCTCTTGTAAACTTCGTCCTCCTCATCCTGCAACACAAAACAGGTTTACTTGTAAAAAGACCTGCAGAATTCAACACGGGGGGTATAATCTTTATCATGAGCATTTAATCGCAACTTGTATTGGGGTGGGGGGTAAAAGTTGATTTTGGAAGATCGTTTCCTTTAGCAATTTTTTTAGCACAATGATTATGAAAGGAAATTACAGTAATCCCTCAAATATCACGGTTAATGTAGACCAGACATGGCCGCGATAATCGAAAAATTGCGAAGTAAGGTCACCGCTATTATAGACGGGAGTGGTTTCCGCTTGCGAGTTTCAGCGTGGATTTTCACATTTTTATGAACTTAAAAAAAATCAATAATTAATAGCAGAAAAAAAATTGTGAAGAAGTGAATTCGCGATGATCGAGGGATGACTGTAACACATTTTTCTTCTTCTGCTACTTTCATTTGTAACACGCCTTTAGGTGGTGCAAAACCACAATAATAATAATTTTTAAAAAAACATCCCCAAAAAGAAAAACTAAATTATCCTCTTATGCTGACCACCTATCTGCAGATATCGGCTAATCTTGATAAAAGTCTACACGTGGGCTGACCATCATGAGAAATAGCATCACCCAAAGAGTGACCATAACAGTTATCCTGTTATGTTGGCTATCTGTCGGCCGAAAACAGTCCATATATTGCCCCGATATATTGTCTGCCAGAAGACTCACTCACCAAAAAGAAAGCTCCTCTGTGGTAGTATTTCTGAAGGAACTTGTATTTGCCTTTGGACGCTTTGTTTGTGATGACTTTACCGTTGTTGCGGAGCTCAGCCCTGCGCTCCTCATCTTTCATGCCACGGAATCGTTCAATATCTGTCTTTTCCTTCTCCATCCTGCCAACACAAACAAAACATACACCAAGTCGATTAGGTTTGCATGATTGATAAATAAGTGATTCCCAGTGGAATTTTTGATAACATCAGCTTCTACTCACACTTCTCTGGCTTCTCGGTCCTTCTTAATTCGTTTCAGTTCGCGAATTTTCCATGCTTCGTACTCCTCTTCCTCGTTTTCGCCATCTGTGTCCAGAGCTTCCAGAGCGGCCAGGCTGCGCCTGTTCTCCTCAAACTCTTTCTTGGCTTCCTCTTCGACGATCTTCAGTGTGTAGCGTCGCCGCTCTTCCTGCTGCCTCTTGGCCTCGGCTTCCAGCTCTTTCTGTTTTAGCTGCTCTACTTCCCGCTCTGCCACTGTCACTCTGTCCTTTCTGGAAGGCAAAACCACTGAATTACTCTTGGCAATGTAAAAAAATACAGCCCACCGGCCGGAAGTGGCCTAACAGGGCCTTTGTAGCTCATTCACACTGTACATACAGACCCAAATGCTTTAATTTTCATCACACGGGCGCATTTTGCTCCATTTCCTCACATTCGTTTTTTTTTGCCTCCTGACGAAACTCAAAATTGCGCCATCAATGGCAGCCAATGAGTTAACAAGGAACCTTAATATGCCCCAAAACATCACTGCATAAAGTGAACAATGAACAGCAAGTGGCCTAGAAATTCCCCCCAAAATCAATAGGAAATGAGCCAAAATTTACAGCAAGTACCCTAAATTTACAGGTGATGTAAAATTAATTAATTATGTACCATTGACAACAATACATGTCCAATTCACTTAAACTGCATGTGGTGCTCATTTTTCACTGACATTCATAGGGCCAGACATCCAAACAATTTTGACTATGAGAAGCGACTCAACTAACGGAATGTTCGTTCGCCCCTCCCAGTCAAAATGAATTGGACGACTTGTCACGTCAATGGTGGCCAGTAAGTTACAATTTTGACTGTGAGAAGCAACTCAACTAACGGAATGTTCGTTCGCCCCTCCCACTCAAAATGAATTGGACGTCTTGCCACGTCAATGTAAGTTACCATATTTTCTCGCATATAAGCCACCCCCCGATTCACAATTTTCACCTCCATATTCATGGTTTTAATAGAGAGTACAAATGTGTTATTATGAAGGGAAAATCTTAAGAAAAATCATCGCACGTGATACACAATACAATACACAATCCCTACTGTGCAATAACTTCGGGGTGTGCAATAACAATGTGCAATATCTTAGATTGTGCAATATTTTAGAATTACCTTGCCCGGACGTGACTTTTTAAATTACTGTTAGAATTATTATGGAATATTCTATATGTGTTGTAAGCATTTTTTTTAAATAAGTAGTAAGGCTATAAACAGTCATGGGAACATGGACATTTTTCCTCCACATCATCGTCTCGTCTCCTTTACAAGGCCAAAGCAGGACCCAATGAGACTGTTATGACGAGACTCCAACAGCAGATTTGAAAATACGGCTTTGCTTACATTATAATACTACTTCGTTGACCTTATAATGCATTCCTCACACTGTTGTTTTTCTAAACCATCGAGTGTTATTGTACTGATTACATAACCATGTTTTTCGAATGTCGCGATTAAATACAATGATTCAGTTACTGCAATGCAGAATGCACTGTGGACTGAGACGACGTCACAAGGCATCTCCTTCGAAGTTGTAAGCAGAATTTGTTGAAAGATGTTCTTCCTTTTTTAATTAAATATTACTAATAATGATTTAAAAGGTTTGAATCATTATTCCAACATTACTTATGTTTTTATTGGGAAACACGCACTGTGGAGTAGCACCACTAATTTCATTATACGCAGCTGTTGTATAATGACACTAAACGGTATACGGTAACCTTTTTAGGAAAGAATAAACTAGTCTGGCCCGCATTAGATTTCTTTGGCATGAATTTGCCCCACCAATCAAACCGAGTGTGATACCCCTGCTTTAAATTAACACTGTAAAGAACGTCGCATAGAGTTGTTCACATGATGAAAGGAGCACACACTTGCGGATGAAGACTGGTTTAAGTCTGGGCTCTGCTTCATCTTCACTGTCTGTATATTCTTCATATTCAGACTCAGACTCTGATTCCTCCCCAGATTTGCCTTCCTCCTCCAACTCCATGACTTCCATCTCTTCAGTCTTGCGTTCCAGTGCTCGTTCCCGCATCGTCGATCGACGCTTCTCAATTTCCTGCAAAAAGATTCAGGTTTTTCCATTTTCAATCCACTTTTTTTTCTTTCAAGGCCAGTATTGTAATTGTTGTACAAAAAGGCACACCTGACTATCAGCCAAACCCATCCAATTTGACAAGAAAACTGTATATTATATTCATATAAGACAAACTGGATTGACTATAAGCCGCAGGGATAATCACATCTTTTCAATTCAATATTGGTAATAAAAAAAACTAAAAGAACGCTTGATAACATTTTTGATACTACATAAGAGTAACAAAATGTTATTTGTTATTAATGAACTCTTAGTACCATTGACGTTTAATCACGTGGCTCTAAAAAACTAAATTTAAACTCTCCAATCACAAAATTTGCTCACTAGTCCAATCCATGTGAAGTAGATTGGACCTATAACACTGTCACTTAAATTTGTTCTTCCTCTGGCCAGGATGCAACCTCCATTCAAATAGTTTATTTCTAGTAGACGCCCAATCCATTTGAAGTGGGAGAATGGCAGCCAACCCTCCCACTTAAAATGAATTGCACAGCCAAGGCCGTCAATGGGAGCCAAAAAACCTCTTAATGACATCCTGCCGTTGGCCTGTAAAAATCAATTTAAGGGTCACAACAGCCCACAACCCGCAGGATTCAAAGCGGAGGAAAAAAGTGGCAGCTTATAGTCCGGATATCACAGTAGTTTTTGTCATGCTTCTGCTACCAATTTTCATGGGTGTTTAAGGCCTCCTAACCCCTATTCTGTCAGACCTGCTCAATGTATAGTGATTTGAAATAATAAAAATATAATCATTGGCACTCTACAAATCAAAGGCTATCTGTATTGAAAAAAAATATGGTTGTGTCTTAAAAGCTATCAAATGATTGACACATTTTTACTCGGCGTTGAAGTCTTATTACCGACCAATGGAACCCAGCAATGAATACATAATTAAACAGTAAACATGCATGAAAACAAACATTTCAAGGCCATTATTGACAAGAACCTCATCGTCAACTTCTTCCTCTTCCTCCTCTTCCTCCTCGCTGCTTTCCTCCCGTTGTGGATGCCAGGTGCCTTCATCCGAGTCTTCGCTGCTCTCTGCGACAACTTCCGGCTCCTCTATCTGCCGATGTCTCGCCAGCCTGAATGAAGACGCGGACGAGGGGTTAACTATTCATGCGTAACCTCTCATTCGGAAAAGCTCACGACTTCAAACTTCATGAGAGATGTGATACCTCTCCTCTACGTCCTCCGAGACACGGTTGAGCAAACGCTTTAGACGGGGGTCCGATACGTCCTCTTCCTCTTGTTCCACCTCAGGTTCAAGGTCCTTTCCCTTTTTAACAAACTGGAAATCCTCCTCTTCCTCATCTGATGACTCCATCGGTGCATAGTCTGGACGTTTGCCTGACACGTATCTTTTTACCTTCACCTTCTCCATTGAGATCTCACCTATGGAAAAAAAAACACACATTACAAACAATGTCGACATTTTTTTCAAAATACATCTTGACACTAATAGTATTAACTATTAAGTTATACAAATGGTATTAACTGATATTAACGGATATTGAAAATATGGCACCTCAATGATAGTCTTTTAGAAATACACTGCTAAATAAAAGTAATTAAAGAAAAATACAAAGTTTAATTGACATCTGTGCACGTTGTTAGATTTAAAAGAAATTGGTAATGTGAACATGTTCTCAACTCTCATGCAGGTATAGCATGTCTCTCACTAGTAAAAATGTAGTGTAATTTTGGATTTACTTGGTCAAATAGTCAAGAATGTCAAAGGACCATGTTACTAATTCCATAAGTTTGAGTTTGAGGAAAACCGACAGACACCTACAAAGAGAAATAATAATAATTAAATAAATACATTTAATTAATGGCCGGCCCAGGTTAATGTGAGTTGGCTTCATAGTTCTGGGATCGAGGGTTCCATCCCAAGTCCGGTTCTTGTTGTGTGCAGTTGGCATTTTACCCCAGGCTTGCGTGGATTTTTCTCCGGTTTCCACCTACATCCATATCTAAATTGCCCCTACATATGAGTGTGAGCGTGAATGGTTGTTTGTCTCCTTGTGCCCTGCGATTGGCTAGCCACCAATTCAGGGTGTCCCCTGCCTCTGGCCCGAAATCAGCTGGGATAGGCTCCATCACCCCCGCGACCCTAGTGACGATATATACGTATATAATATAGTATATAAAAATATATCCGGTGGGGAAAATGGATGAATTACTGTAATGAATAATTAAAAAATATAAAAACTGTTAAAGACCTCGAAAATATATTTTAACTCAATGGACAAGAAATTTTCTGATCATTAAGGTTCAAGATGAACATCAGCCTTGTCCTACCTAGATTCTAGGTCTAGGACGAGGCTGATGTTTAGGGTTAGCATTGGCCTGGTATGCTAGCAGGCTTTTAGCTAAGAGTGTACAGTACAATGTCTCACCTTTCTCATTCCGGACGGGTACGGCTCCAGCCGTGGATTGTATAGCTGGAAGCTTCATGTTGACGGGGTCGTGGTTAGACATGGCTGCGTGTGGGAGAAACCAAACTCAGTCGTATTTTCCTGGCAAAAGAACGTGCCAGTGCTTCAAATTTTGAGTGGCTATCTGTGCACATCCACTATGGTGTATACAGTGGGCGGAGCCACAGTCTTCTTCGGCTGTACTTTCTTTTTCTTCTCCACCTACTGGTCTGGAGCGATTGTCGCTCATAGTATGTACGTATTATATAGTACTTCTCCAAAATTCTAAAACTACAGCACTAAAAAAGAATAATTTAAAAATCAATAATTATTAGATTAGATTAAACTTTATTCATCCCGTACTTGGAAAATTCACTTTGTTGCAGTAGCAAGAAGGTGAAAACACAGACAAAGGAAAAGACATTGTAGACCTAAATAAAATATAATTAAATATATATATATATATATATATATATATATATATATATATATATATATATATATATATATATATATATATATATACATACATACATAAACATTCAGATTTTTTTGTTGAAGAGCCTGACAGCTGATGGCAGGAAGGATCTGTCCTATTAATTGCATTTCTGTCCTTCAAATAATAATAATAATAATAATAATAATAATAATAATAATAAATCCAATGTTCTTTACTTTCTAAATTTTGCCAGAGAATTTCTAAACAATTCTTTTCAGTTCAGTCAAATCTCTTCATTCAGGCTCATATATTTCACATGCAAATGAAATGTTCAAACTAATCTCGCAGCTGCAATCACCTGTCCCATGCTTCCCTCTTTCAGTAAGACTAAAATTACTTTTATTATGCATTTTTTATAACATTCCCCTCTTCATTTAGTCAAATTTATCATCACTATAACTCACCAGAATCTATGCACCCATCTTTATTGAAAGACTGCGGTTCGCACAGTCGTCAATCTTGCCGGGAGTGCATCTTGGCCAGGCAAGACCACATTTGTAATTTTTAAGGTATGGGTCAGGGAATGTGCTAAAAAGTTTTTGTTTTTTTAAAAGTGATACTAATCAAAAGCAAGTTGTTTTTTTACTCAGCACCTGGGTGACAGCATGGTGGATCAACTGGCCAACATTGATTAAAACCAACTGCTCACCAGTGTTTGAAAGAACTTTTTGTGTTTTGTACATTCGAGTGCAACAGAGACATTGCCTCAGATTCAATAAAATCAGTAAAAATGATGGTGTTGTGTCGACTAAAATTAACAGAAAATTTCCGATGCATTTATTCATTCATTTTAAACATTCTTTGCGTGTGGCCATACTGCTAATTCAATTCAATTCAATTCAATTCAATTTATTGGCAAGAAAAAGCACCAGGCTAAGGGCCATGTAACAAATGGGGCTAATGCCCCAGGGCAGGGTGGCAAACACGCAGCTCTCGAGCCACATGCGTCTCCTGGCCAAAATGAATGTGGCTTTTTGCTTCTTATCATATATTTTGAACATATTCTGGCTCATAGACTTGTTTCATGTTTCTTATTTTTAGCCTCTCTTAAAACACACTCAAATTCATCAGGGCCCATTAAAAACCCATATAGAATATTTAAAAATGTGGCAGATTGGATTTGGACACCTTTAAATGAACACATTGTGATTTTGTAATGGGAAATATTATGGTGAATGATGTTGTTTTGTGTGTGTCTGTCTGTTTTGGCAGTTCACTGCGTGTTGTGGCTTTGACTCTGTTTAAAATTTTTGCTCTTTGTGTCTAACTTGTTCACCATGGATAGGTGCGCTAGTTTCAGTGCATATTTTCCAGTTGACAACATGATGGCTGCATGAGACAATATATATTTTTGTATGATAGGTGAGACTTTCAGAAAAATAAAATACGAACGAATGTGTGCAAAGCAAATCAATTTATTGAATAATCTTTGAATGGAAACCATGACTGTCTTTGTATTGCTGATATGTTAGAGCTGGACTCCTCTCTGTCTGAACAACTCCTCCAGCTTCTTCTCCAGAGCTGAGTTGGTACCTTTCAGGCCTTTCACAACGTTAGAGGCCCACACAAAATATTGCTGGACCCGCTCAGCGTCCCAGCCTGAAAAAGATGCACAACAGTGGATATATAATTGTAACTGAATAGCATTTGTTTAATGTTTCGACAAGTAAATTTTATTTCACTATACAATGCAAAATTTTGTGAAAGCGATCACAATGGGTGATGAATGTATTTCATTATTCATTCATTTTCTGAACCGCTTATACTCAAAAGGGCCACGGTGGTGCTGGAGCTTATCCCAGCTAACTATTAGCACCGTGTTGGGGACACTCTGAATTGGTGGCCAGTCAATCGCACGGTGGGGAAAATGAAAACTCCATGAGGGTCGCGGGGGGTGCTGGAGCCGATCCCAGCTGACTTTGGGCCAGAGGCGGGAGACACCCTGAATTGGTGGCCAGCCAATCGCAGAACAAAAGGAGACAAACAACCATTCACACTCACACTCCACCTAGGGGCAATTTAGAGTGTCCAATCAGCCTACCATGCATGTATTTAGAATGTGGGAGGAAATCGGAGTAGCCGGAGAAAACCCACAAATTCCCGGGAGAACATGCAAACTGTCACTGTGAGGCCGATGCGCTAACCACTCATCCGCTGAACCGCCGCCTGTATTTCATTATCTATGCTATTAATCCTTATAAAGCATATTTATGGGTGTGTGAGTGTGTGTGTATGTTAAAATTCTCTCGCTACATTTGTCCAAACCGTGCAACGTAGAGTTGAATTTTTTTATGGTGGCCAGAAACGGCTGTCGGATTCTAATAGACGAGCGATTGCATTTCTTCACCTTCTCTAACTGTGTAAACTCAATCTTTTATTTGTTGAACACCCATTTTTCAAAAGATATTTTATTTAATAGCGCAACTATTGTCTTTTGGTTCTAAACAAGCAGGAGGGACCAGCGAGGGTTCATCTTCCGTAACACGCATCCTCGTAATTGTTGCGGGGGTTGCTGGAGCCTGTCCCAGCTGAATTCGTGTGGAAGGCAGACTACAACCTAGACCAGTGTTTCACAACCTTTTTTGACTTTTGACTTTTAGCATTGAAAAAAATCTCATGAGACACCACCATCTGAAAATCTTTTAATGTAAAACTGTTGCCTATATTAACAATAATCATTCTCATCAAAGTTCTGCTCACACCTTACGTTGGCAAAAGTTGATGCCCTAGAAACCAAACATCTTCTGGTTCATGTTAGAGAAAATAAGCAACAAAATGTGTGGAGTATGGAATGTATTCTTATGCTTTTTATTAGTCAATTGGTTTATTTAGTGTAGTCACTAGAATAGAATTGTGCATAGGCTAGTGGAAATTTCCATCATGACACCTATTAGTAAGGGGTGCGTCATCTACCATGACACGCCCATTTCTTTGTTCACATTTTCCCGCCTAAAGTTTGTATCTGTGTCACATGACCTTTGTCAATAAAACTGGCGGATCTGTAGGAGGCAGGCGGGGACTCAAACTGGTCAGGCTGGAGGTTAGTAGATCTACTGGTGCTGGCTACTCTGACTACCTCCTTCAGTTGAAGCTAGTTAAAACTCATCACGGCTGACTCTGTGTGCTTCCTCTAATTCGAAGTTATTGAATGTATATGGATTAGATCCCACAAAATAACTGTTTCACAATTTTAATCTTGTAATAGTATAATCTATAATTTAACGTTGATCATATTTTGATTTTAACCTTGTAATAGTTCAATTTTAATCTAGTTATATTCATATTTATTTATCTCTCTGAATATTACATTGTATGACTTCTTGCAATTTCCCACGGCACACCTGACCATTGCTGACGGCACATCGGTTGGGAAACACTGACCTAGACTGTTCGCCAGTAAGCCTAAATTTTTAAAACTGTTTTGAGTATATTTTTTTTAGGTAAAGAGACAGGCTTTAATGTATTTACCGACAGGTGTGCAGCGGTTCAAATCCCTGAGGTTGTAGAGTTTGTCTGCAAGTTTGACCAATTTGGCCTGGCGGCTACAGTGAGGTGCGTGTTCCACCTGTAAGCGTTTCCTCTCCTGTTTGGATAGACTCTTATCATCTGTCACCTCCTGAACGACCCGAGCAACAACCTCTCCAAACTTGGTTTCCAACTCATGGGTCTTTGTGTCTGTATCCTCCAAAGTGTCATGAAGAAGAGCAGCCTTCCAGGAAAAGATCATACAAACACACCCAAAATACTTTGTTTATTTGATGCAGCAAAAGACAGATGACAGGAATGTATAGACCTATGATACGCATACTTGCAATACCACGACATCAGTGATGTCAGCTTCATGGCTGAGAATCCTTGCTACTCCTTTGCAACAGAGAGAGAGGACAAATAATTAGAAGAGCTTGATGTGCCCAACAATTTAGTTACCTCTAGCACAGTGGTGGGCAAACTATTCCACAAAGGGTCGCAGTGTGGGTTTTCATTTAAACCCATAGATAGGCACCTTTTCACCAATCTAGTATCCTACAAGTCCAATCAGTGGATTGCAGTCAGGTGCTTCTTGTTTTCAGCAGAAATCTCACTGGTTAAACTGTATGTATGTGTATATATATATATATATATATATATATATATATATATGTATATATTTGTATATATATGTATATATATATATATATATGTATATGTGTATATATATATATATATATACACACACACATATATACATATATATATACATATATATATATACAGACGCTCCCCTACTTACGAACGCAATTGGTTCCGAGCGATTGTTCATAAGTTGAATTTGTTTGTAAGTTGATTCAGTGCTATATTTTGTGTTATAATTTATGTTTAAGGCCGATATAAGTATATTGAAGGTTTATATAAGTGCATTTGTATGTTTAAGGCTTGTATAAGTAACACGCATTGGTTTGTACTGAAAAAAAAAACATTTCATAAAATGGAGAGAATATGTACAGTACTGTAGAGAGAGAGAGAGATTTATGTATTAGAAACTGGCCAAAAGAAGCGACCTAATGACGATTGCACAGTTTTCTTATTTTTTTCATCATAAATGATGCGGTAGCACTGTATGGCATCATTCAATTGATTTGCAAACTTTGTGCAACGTTCAATATTTGGGTCCTGCTGCTCGATCTTTCTGTTTATAAATGGTACTGACGGTCGAACGATTCAATGCCCGTGAAACGCTCACCACTCTCACGCGCATCAAGCTTCGTTATTATTGCCACTCGTTTCAAATGAAATGGCTTGCCTCTTCCTTGCAACTCCCTCAATAGAAGCCTTTAGCTTTTTACCAACCATATTCAATATTGGATGCATGAGATATTTAATGATACAAATGAAAAAGGTTCTTTGCACACTGGAGATACATTCACGCACTTCCGCATTGCAACGAAGAAGAAGGTAGATGCTGGGTGAGCTGAGCTCTCACAGCGCCATGCGTCGGTATTAGCGGCGGAAAGAAGTACTACTCCGAAAAAGGCGCGAAATACAAAATTGGACTTGCGAACATTTTTGGACTTAAACGCAATTTGCAGACATGTTCGTATGTACCGTTGTTCGTAAGTTGAATGTTCGTAAGTAGGGGAGCGTCTGTATATATATATATATATATATATATATATATATATATATATATATATATATATATATATATATATATATATATATATATATGTACGTATGCATGCAAGAGCTTAAAAGAACAAGTATACCTTTTTTAAAATTAATATTGAGCTAAAATGAGGTTTGGTCAATCATTTTTACGATTAGCTAGCATAGCTAATCAAAATAGCAACATTGACATGCCCATTTTGTCTGGCAAAGACGCGATTTACGCTTCATTTCAATCCAGAAACACGACTTCATAAAGAACACATTAAAAAAAGAATTATTGAAAAATATTATAGCCAAATGAATTATTTGCCTTTAAGATAATTCGTACTAAGTTAATTACAAATCTAACTTTTGTCAGGTTCGCACGCTTCCATTGTTTTATTCAAACCCGTAAGTGATCACTCGTGACCTCGTATACATTTCAAGATGAGCAGATAAATAGTTTTATGCTATAGTTATTTGAAATCACCGTGCGCCACTCTAAATCCTGAGCGACAAACAACCATCAAAAACGATCAACCACATGACTAGAAGCACCAAAAAATGATCAACTACGGTCAAATTGTAGAACTCGTGTGGTTGCTTGAAGGACAAAATCATATTAAGCTACATTTTAATGGGAAAATTAAAGCAACGCACGCACGCACACAGGATTGGATAACTTCTTTTTTTTTTTTTTCAAGTTACAAAAAAAGTTCTGTAACCAATTAATTTCGGAAGTAGAGGTACGGCTGTATTTATTAATGATATAGAGAACATATCTGTGAAAATGTCACAGGTACCCCTAGACTTGTTTGAAAAACTAATTTTGAGACCTGTCAGATCATGTAAACCACTTTTATGAAAAAATGACCTTATAGTATGACGAGAATGAAGAAATAGATAGTAATTTCAATATATTTTATCATAGAAAGTGAAATTATCTTGATTAATTTACATGTATGTATTTCCTGTGGAGTTTTTGAGTGAATCTTTTATTTTACATGCACAATTTGTTATATAATAGGATTCAACATTTTTTTTCTCAGGTTCCAAAATACACAATACACTTTTTGGCTCTTCTATTTGATATTTTACCTGCATCTTATGATAGCATTTAGGAACTCACCGATGGGGTGGTTGATATATGGCGTTTTCTCTGGGTCTTTACGGCGCTGGTTTCGATGCTTTTCAGCAGCGAAATTCACGGTCTCTAACAACAATACGGCGTCTGTGTTCATAATTTGGTTGCAACCATTGAGTTTGTAACCAAAAATAGGGAACGACTTTTCGATGTGTTACGTATACGTTCAAATAGTTTGAGCATTACAACACTCAGCGTAGCGGTATCCGGTAAGAAACACTTCGTTGTTGGCATTTGTTCCTACACAGGTTGGTACTTGCCATCCTCATAACAACATTACATGCTTTGCTTTGGGATAGGTAAAAATGCATTTGCATTTTTGACTGTTTGATTAAAATCCAAACGTATGTGTATATGTATGTATACACAGTATACATACATATACACATACATTGGATTTTATTATTATTATTATAATTGTTATTATTATTATTATTATTATACATATATAGTATACATGTATATGTATACTATACATATACATGTACCGTTCCCAAGATGTATTTTTATTGTTGTTATTGTTTGATTTAAAAATAATAATAACAATGATAATAATAACAATAATAATAATAATAACAATTATAATAATAATACCAATTATAATAATAATAATAATAACAACAATTATAATAATAATATAATAATACAAATAATAATAGTAATAGGGGATGGGGACAGGGACGGTAATAATAATAATAATAATAATAATAATAATAATAATAATAATAATAATAATAATAATAATAATAATAATAACAATAATAATAATGATTTGATTATTTTCAAATAATAAGTCGATTAGAATAATATACACTATTTCATGGTCAGTTTTTTATGGTTGTCCCTAGAAAAGAAATGCTATTTATTTATGTATTATTCATTACATATCCCACAATAAATATTAGCTGGACTCGCTCAGTTTCCCAGTCTGAAAAAAAATGATGGAATATATAAATAAAGTAAATAATTCAAAAAACAAACCCTAAAAATAAATTACACAGAAAAAACAAAGTAAAAAAAGCACAAAATAAATTGCCCAGAAAAACCAAAGTAAAAAAAAACAATTCAAATAAACAACCCTTAAAATAAATTAATCAGAAAAACGGTGTTGTGGAAAAACATAATTCAAAAAACAACCCCAGAAAATATATTTTTTTAGAAAAACAGAGTTTTAAAAATTATTGATAAAAAAACAAACAAATTAATTTGAAAAACCGTCTGAGCATTTTTTTATTTTTAAAGTGAATACAATACGCTTCCTTACTTACGTATATTTCCCCCTTAATTTGAAAAATAAAAAATAAAAAGAGTGTCCAGTAGGCGGCAGTATACATATCATTTGCCATCAACAAAAAAAACTGGTGAAGAGGAAGAACCACTTGGCGGCTGTCAACATCCTACAATTGATCAATTCTGTCATCCCTAATACCTCATATTGTATTTTTTCCCAAATAATCACTATACCAAAAATTGCTGAAATCTGCGTTGCTATAACTACACCATGATCTTACTGTCAAGACAAGTGTACCAGTTTATTTTTTTTTATTTCAATTTTTTTATAGCATAAAACAGATTTAGCGGCGGCAGGAAGGAAAGTCACTGTCCTGAGGTGAGCCCACTCGAGGTCTTTATTCATATCAAAACACTTTAATGTTTTGAATGTTTATAATACGTTGGTAATCGGTGGTTCTGCGTACAGATTTGGTTCATCAGCATGGCTACTAGTGCCAGGAAAGACTCCCCGGAACTCCCTGACTTCTCTTTGCTCAAGAGACTAGCAAGAGACCAGCTTATCTACCTTCTAGAACAGGTCAGAATGGAGAAACTTTAGCACAGCACTTGTGTTTTAAACCATTTATTTGGCTTCCAGGCCCGCCCAGTTAAAATGGATTGGACGTCTGTCGCCGTTAATGGCCTGTAGTCAAGTGCAGGTTGCTGCCATGCACCCTTTTAAAAGGCATCTCGTTTTTGATTCATTTGAACGTTTTAAATGCCAAAACGTCGACAATATTCATTTCATTCTTTCATTCATTTACTGAACTGCTTCATCCTCACTAGGGTCTCGGGGGTGCTGGAGCCTATCCCAGCTGACTCCGGGCACGGGGCAGAGGGCATCCTGAATTGGTGTCCAGCCAATCGCAGGGCACGAGGAGACAAAAAACCATTCACGTGCACTCTCATACCTAGGGGCAATTTAGGGTGTCAAATCACCCTACCATGCATGCCTTTGGAATGTGGGAGTACCCGGAGAAAACCCACGCAGGCACGGGGAGAACATGCAAGCTCCACCCAGGTGGACCGACCTGGATTTGAGTCCAGGACCCCAGAACTGTGAGGCCTAACCACTCATCCCCCGGGCTGCCCGTAGACGTTAAATCAATTGAAAGTTTGTTTATTAACCCGTTGTCTATCATTTACAATGATATACATCCAATTCATTCAAACTAGTTGGAGAAGGTGCCGCCTCGTGGTGTAGAGGTTCACTCACCTGACTTCGGTGCGTGCAGGCGCGGGCTCAATTCCCGCTGGTGGGCGTATGATTGGGGTTGTTTGTCTCTGTGTGTCCTCCGGCTGTATGTCGACCAGATTTGGATGTAGTCTGCCTTCCACAACCCTTTCGAGGATGGGTAGTATGGAAGATGAATGAATGATTGGATGGGTGGACAAGCTGTGAATGTTCGGTGCCATTGTCGATGCTTGGCGTCTAATTTATTTTGACTGGCAGGGATGGCAGCAACATTCGCTGACAGCCTCTCCCAGTCAAAACGGAATTTACGTCGTCAATAGCAACCAATAAATTAAAAGCCATTCCATTACCAGGCCCTAATTCATCCCATTATTTTATGTAGCTTCCAGGAAGGAAGGACCTTTTTATTGAAGCAGACTTGATGAGCCCTTTGGATCGTATTGCCAACGTTTCCATTCTAAAGGTGACACTTAAGATTTATATTCCCTGCAATGAATCACATTTTAAAACATTTTCTGTTCTTTCAACAGCAACATGATGTTGACAAGTTATACAAAGTAGAATATAAACCCATCATCAGCACATCAGATCAGTGAGTACTCATCATACACGTGCTTAAAGCCTACGCTAGAATACGTCAACAGACAGAAGTCAGACAATATTGCTTATTTTTCTTAGGCTTTGTTTTCTGATCCGACCAAGAATAAAAACAGTGAAGTGGATATGTGGTAAGTTTGTCCTCATATTTGATGTTTAGTGTTTACAGGTATTTCGTAAAGATGTACTCCATTACAATTTACCACACCAACATACTGTAATACCTTGACATACGAGTGCCCCATCATACGAGGAATTTGAGATACGAGTAAAATTCAGAGCAAATTTGCCTTGAGATAGGAGACAAATTTTGAGACAAGAGCATACGAGACAGCCAGGTGGCCGAGATGCTGCTTATGATAACAGCGCACTGTCTTTCTCACCTTCTCCCTGTCATCTCCCTTGTTTAAAGATATCTACGAACACTGGGCGGAGAGTTGTATTTTTTCCGTGTTTCATGGCGTTAGTCAGTACAGAATTAAGGGAAAACAATGGGTCCTAAGCAAGCAGGTGCAATGAGCAATGAAGGGTAGTGCGAGGAAAAGGCGTATGATGACAATCGATATTGAGCATGAAATAATCGAAAAGCGCGAGTGGTGTACGTGTGATGGAGTTGGCTCGCCAATACGAGAGGAGCACCTGGACAAGTTGGCAAGTGGTCGTGCGTTACCTTATTGGGAGGACATTTGTGTGCGTCATTTTCGTAATATTTTGAAGGGGAGACAAAGGAAAACAATCCTAGATAAGTTCCTTTGAAAAACTCCAGCTAAAAGTGAAGGTGTAAGCGAGGCAAAAAGAGCCAAGCCAGAAGAATAATTGTAAAAAAATTAAAACTATATTAGAATTAAGTTAAGTGTAAGGTAAGATTAAAACTTATTTTTAAGTGTGTCTGTATCGTAATCTAAGTTCATTTAAGTTAAATTTATGTTATGTTACGAGCGCGTTGCCGAGCAAAAATTGTCTCTCTCTCCCTCCTCCGAGCACTCCGCGTTATACTGAATAATGTCTCATTTTAGTATTGAACATCATAACCACTATATATTTATTTGTTACCCTGATCATATATGGTGAATTAGAACCAATAAAAATATGATTTTCCATTGTAATATCCTGTATTTGGTGTTTTTCAGAGGGTGGGAACGAATTCATTTGTATTTAGTTCAAAAGTTGATTTGAGATACGAGTAAAGCGACGTACGAGCTCTGTCCCGGGACGCATTAAGCTCGTATCTGAAGGTATTATCGTATAACAGTTTTCTAAATCGTTTTTTTTTAATCTACTGTATACTCGTCATTGCGATGACTCGCTATTACTATAACGTTAATGATTTCTGCCAACCTTCTGATAGATACCTTTTTTTGTACAGATGTGGCTAATGCAGACAAATCAGCTGGGAAATTTAGAAGATACAAAATTATATTTACCCCTCAGAAGGTATTTGATGTTCTCATGTTTAAAATGAATTGAAGCTATTGCTGATATGCTGTCCTTGGTCTTCTAGTTTTATGCATGTGAGACAGTGCTGGAAGAGCAGGGGGTCTTTGGAGGTATATTGAATTAATAGCCTATTGTATTTATATTTTTATTCTATATTTTATCCTCACATCTTTAAAAGTGGTAAAATTCTTATTGGGATTTTTTTTAACAGATGTGACGATGGATGAATGGTCCTTTTATCTACTTCCTTTGGATGATGACATCATCAGTCTAGAACTCCCAGAGTTTTTTGAAGACAGCTATCTGGTAAACGTTACTCACAATGTCAGAACTAAATAACCATCTTTCAATTCAAAATGTATATTTTTATAGCAGTAGAGGTCAAAGCTAAACAAAAACATTTTAAATTGACAAAATGGTTTTACAATGCCACTGCAGCCATAGCTGGATTCCGATTCAATGGTCATTCAGACAAAGGCAAAACGTCAGATATATGTAATAATTTTAACCAATGGTTATTTTTTAGTCATTTATACAATTTTTTGTCAATTGTATAATGCAATTTAAAAAAAAGAATATTACTTATGTCATAATTAGCATTATTTTTTCACAGCTTGCTCTGATTTTAGCATGTTCTGATTTGATTTGATTTCTGATTTTCTGATTCTGCATTTTCTTTTACTTGATTTCATTCACCAAGGCTGGAGACTTGCGATGGGTGAGGACAATTGGCAGCGCGCTACATCTTCTTCACTCCATTTATGGACCATTTTCAAATGTTTATGGAATTGGAAGATGTTCAAAGGTATAGTAGGGTTCTCTTAATAGATGTTGAGGACTTGAGTTTTATGTTCTTGATCATCTTTTGTTTCAAAAAGTATAGGTAGCCAACACTTTTTTGGTCCTTTTTATTGTATCAGATGGCATATGAGTCTTGGAGAGAGCAAGCAGAAGAGGGAGATCAAAAGGCTCGGAAGTCTGAAATTGGAAATGTTTTTGTAATTGATAGGGGTGAGAAGATGTGACTGTTTCTCACTTTGAGTTGTGCAGACTTTGCCCAATCACGCTGTCTAATGTCGTTACAGATGTGGATTTTGTGACTCCTATGTGCTCACAAGTGGTTTATGAAGGACTTGTGGATGATGTTTTTAAAATCAAATGTGGTTTGTAGAATTTTATTCCATGAAAATATCAGGACAATGTTTGCTCATAGACTTTTTGGCTTATCCCCCCTCACATTATAGTACACTTTAAAACTAATGGATTGATATCTATATATATTTAATCTTACTTGTTACCATCGTTTGGAGAGCCTGTGTTAAAAAAAATCTGAAAAAAAATATTTCCAAGATGTTTAGAAGCGATGTCTTTTAGTTTACATTTGAGTAAGACTAAAGTTAAATGTTTACACATCATAAAACGACTTGAACATAGACTCAATATATTTTTCAGGTATGTTCTTTAATTTCATTGCAACAAGAAGAAAAAATATAATTTTGTGGCAGACTAATTTCTTCTAATCAGCCATAGTTACCCCACAGCTGCAGTCCAAAGTCTCTTCGAATCAGCGGTTGTTTTATTTTAGCAAAGAATTTTTTAGCCTTTGTGATTTGTCAGACCGTAGATATTTTCATTGTTTGTCATATCATACGGTAATGACAGAGATTTCTCCCCACAGGTTGTGTTGAATTTGGGCCAGATGTTTCCTCTTCAGACAAAAGCATCAAAGTCATGCTGAACTCTCAAGATAAGGTAAATCTGGCTTTACAAATGCAGAGTTTCTTCAATCAAACATTATTTTCAAAGTCAATTGTCTCTTCAAACATTATTTTGAAAGTCAATTGTCTTTTAGGTGTTCGATGAAATCAGAAATGAACATTTTTCCAACGTCTTTAGCTTTCTCAGTCAGAAAGCCAGGAACCTCCAGACTGCATATGATGTAAGCCAGTATAATTATAGTCTTCATTTGACTTAACATAGCTAACTCTGCTTTTTTAACATTTCAATAGAAGAGTCAAGGAATGGACATAAAGCAGATGAAAACGTTTGTGTCAGAAGAACTTAAGGGGTTAAAACAAGAACATCGGCTCTTAAGCCTCCGTAGGTGTTGACGCAAAATATTCTGTATCACCGTCTTGTGCTTGATTCTGAACAAAATTTGTGGCTAACTGACGGATTTTTCCATAGACATCAGCGCAAGTGAATCCATGATGAAGAAGAAAACCAAACAGGATTTCCAGGAGCTTTTGAAGACTGAACATTGTGGGTTCATTTGCATAAGTGTTTAATACTAATACAGTCATACCTCTACTTACAAATGCCCCTAGGAACGAAATTTTCAGGTTATGAATTTTTTTATATGCAAATGAGTGACTCGAGATACGAAAAAGACCCACGTTACGAAATCCCCTAAAAAGTAAATGCATTTACTTAGCCGTTATTTTATTTTGTCACAAATGCATTGATTCTCACTTCAGAGACTTCGCTACCCTCTACTGGACTCTCATTTCATCGCTCTCATTCTACCTCATAATGAAAATAAAAGCATTCAATTCAATTCAATTAGCTGTCTCACAACAAATGCAACGCGGCACTTATTTTCACATACACACACGGCACACGTAAAAATCTAAAATGTACTACAAAGTGGTGGACGGCTTTCGGCCCTGGTAGAACGGGCTCTTGCTGCCATCTGGCGGACAAACACGGGTATTACGTCTCCCATTATAACGGCCGCGGAGGCAACAATTTCAGCGGCGCAGGGCACATTTTCATATGCTTTATTCGTTTTAATACATTAATAATTTCATTATTATTTTTCTCTAATTTTGTTGTTTCCTCACATCTTTCATACAAAATTGGGACACTTTGACCAATTTTAAAGGGTTTAGTTGTTAGTTGTGTGAGGACCGTGAAACGAATTAGAGAATTTACATATAAAGTACTGCTCTACTTACAAAATTTTCAAGTTACAAAAAAAGTTCTAGAACCAATTAATTTCGTAAGTAGAGGTATGACTGTAATGTCTTTATTGTTTGTGTGTTTTGTTTTCTGGTGAGGGGAATTTAGTATTAAGCACGTTGTTCTACTGTTTTCTTAATTTCTCACAGCTTTATTGGAAGGTTTTGAAATCCGTGAATGCATATCTTTCATTGAGGAACATATCAACATGCAGGTGTGTTTGTTTAAGTGTTTAGTGTTCCTCGGTATTTTTCATGTTGGTAAAAACTAACCTAATGAGGTTATTTTCTTCTTTAGGTATCCATGATAGAAAGTCTTCGATTGCTTTGTCTTCTATCCTTAACGGAAAATGGTATGTTTGCTTTTATATGTAAATTGTTCATTTTTTTTAAAAAAAGCTATGCCTGTTTGTGACTATATTGCACTTTCATTAATGGTATACTGCAGGTTTGCTGCCAAAAGACTACCGTTCTTTAAAAACACAGTATTTACAGGTGAGATTTCACATCTGCTGCTGTTTCTGGCTTTTGATTATTGTGATGGCAAAGAATAGTACCATAACAAAAATACTATGATAAGTGTCAGGCATTAGACATTTCCAAAACGCACAAATAAAGAGGAATTTTCACTTGCTAGGAGAACGACCGTTAAGACAGCTTCCCAGCTCCGTTCTGAGCTTACACGTCTTTTCTGTTGTTTTATTTACATTCGGGCCCCTAATTATATGGACGTCTCAACTCTAAAGGAAGATGTGGAAACACAAGTGAGCAAAGCTTATGTAATTCAATGCAAGCATGTATGATAATAATGAACTTAGGGTGAGCAAAGCATTTTTTAATAGCAGGGCCAAGCTTATTGTTCATTGCAAGTAAGTGTAGGATAACATGAAATAAAAACCCGGACAATAAGAAACTTTTTCTGCTTCAAAATTAGCTGAACTAAACCTTTAGAATCCTCATGGTCTGTAGCTGTACTACAGGTGCATCTCAATATATAGAGTACCCTTTGTTGCATTTATTATACACAATTAAACACTTAGAACGAAGTAGTGTTTTTGACTCAATAAACGGAAATGCCCAAATACTAGGAAGCTATTCTGCCTGATCATCTCTGTGCTAATTTGAAATTGTACTCTCAAAGGTAATAATCTATTGACAGAGAGAGACATCAAATTAATTTGAACTGGGAGGGTCGGAAGTGAATGGACATGACTTGGTGATACGGACAGTAATAGATGTCCAATACATTTTTCCTGGTAGAATCGCAGCCATCTTTTCCTAATCAAAATTGATTTGACGTCTATTGCTGTCAAAAGAAGTGAATGAGTTAAATTGAATAAAGATCAGTAGAGCAGTTACAGCAGTAGGGAGGTTTCCTTGATGCAAAGCTAGTATGTGATCAATGTAAAAGGAGTTCATTTTTTTTATCTGGTTCTTCTTTTTTTTCAGTGGATTTTGTTGACATTGCAGGGTTTTCGTTCGCTTTAAAACATTCATCATTATATTTCTTTCCAAAGGTTTGTTTGTTAGATAATTTAAAAATGCTATTCATCGTTGGTGTTTTTGTTGCATTTCCAACTGTCTTGTGAATGGCCGAATGTGATATAATGTATTGTTATTTCTTCCCATTTGTTTCCTTCACTAGAGCTATGGTGTGGACCACCTGCTCACATTTGCCAATCTTAAGCAGTCTGGCCTGCTTGTGGAGCAACAGCAGGGCGAAACTCTGACTGTGATGGAGAGCAAAGTGGGTAAACTGGTCAATGATAAGACGGCAGGTAAAGACAGGCTTTAAGTTTTTTCATTTAACATGACTTGATGAGACATATATATTTTGTTTCTAATATTGTTTTACAAGCAGGGGGCCCAGCTTCGCCGGTCCCACCTGCTTGTTTAGAACCAAAAGACAATTGTTGCACTATTAAAAAAAATCTCTTTTGAAAAATGGGTGTTTAACAAATAAAAGATTGAGTTTACACACTTAAAGAAGGTGAAGAATTCAATCATCTCATCTACTAGGATCCGACAGCCGTTTCTGGCCACCATAAAATAATTTAACTCTCTAAGTTGCATGGTTTGGACAAACGTAGCGAGAGAATCTTAACACACACACACACACACACACATCCATAAATCACACTTTATAAGGATTATAGATGACCGCCGAGGTCAAAGCCTCGCCACCACTTTGGAATGCAGAACATTGTGCTGCCATCTTGGTGCCCTTCAATTGTTTACGCCTTTCCCAACTCGATACGAAATGAGAACTCCTCTTTTTTGGCATAATTGGTGAAAAGTGACAGTGCAAACGTATGTAACATATGCAAAAAAGGAATGTATAATATATACAGAAGCAGGCATATTTATTTCTAATATTGTTTTATCAGGGAAGCTGACAGAATGTATAATATATACAGAAGCAGGCATATTTATTTCTAATATTGTTTTATCAGGGAAGCTGACAGATGCCTTTTTCTCTTTGGCAAGAAAAAGCAATTTTAGGGCTCTGAGCAGAAAGCTCAATTTGGTAATATGTTAACCTTCCTTCATTGTTTTTTCATCAAATTTGATTTTATCATTCAAATTCTCATTTGCTCGGCTGTTGTTTTTATGATAAGGTGCCCAAGTCAGATGACGAATATGACCTGCGTGTCCCAAAGGACATGGCTTACGTCTTCAGTGGTGCTTACGTTCCATTGAGCTGCAAACTCATTGAACAGGTAAATAGGCAGGATTTCTTTCATTTATTCCAATCAATGATGAATCAGTCTATTTTGTGTACGATTTATAGGTGTTAGAGCGAGATGGTTGGGCCGGCCTTGAAGAAGTTACCAAATTGCTAAATGGAAATGAGTTTGCTGTCACAGGTGAAATTTTGAATAAATTTGTGCCTTAATGTCCCTTACAGCCTTAATAAAATCGTGATCTAATCAGGTGGAGCCACTGTTATGGCAATGTAAATGTACACTGGTTTTGATTGAAGATGTTCCAAAAGTCTTCTTTTTGGTGTCAGGCAAAAATGGAGCAAAAACTGAGGATCAACGCATTGTCATCGTCATGTTCCTTGGGGGCTGCACCTATTCTGAGATTTCAGCTTTACGCTTTCTTGGTAGAGAAAAAGGTACATTTGTTTGAAATGTGGCGCCGCCTGTCACATCACTCAAATGATAATGACTTTAATGACAACTTGATGTGTGATTTCCTCTGGCTGAGTTAAACAGTGATCCGGAATATATTATTCCAAGACTGTGCAATATCTTTACTCTGAATTTCAAGTATTTTTAATATTAAATTGTTTTTTTTTTGGACAGAAAGTTGCTCATTCTAAGTAGTAACTTCAAATTTGATTATAGTTTGTAGTAAACCAAAATAGGGATTATTCTGATATGGACTATTAAACTATTAGAATATAGTATTGTACAATTACCGTAATTACTGGACAATAAAGCACACCTGACTGCAAACCGTACCTCTGAAATTTTCCAAAATGCAGGATAAAACATGTATAAATAGACTCAATTCACTAAAAGCCAAAGGTGTTAATTTGGGACATTTACGTGGAGAGATGTTACACAGCAATATCTGATCGATCAAAAAAATGTTTATTAACCAAACAAACACACATGAACAGGTGGAAAAGTCGTAATATAAGATTTAAGTCGTTTTCTTGTTTTCACTTTACGTGAGTTGTTTGGTTTCAAGGGCATCATCTTTTGGCGACGTGAAGAAACATTAATTTTTGCATAATTTAGGAGATTCAAGTAATAGCCAAACAACACCCGGTTCACGTTACAGAAAAATAAACAACAATATGACAGTTTTATAATTAGCATTTTGTAATAGTATAATCATCATTCAATGTTTGTCGTATTTTTTTTTTTTACCTCGTAATAGTTCAATTTAAAAATTGCAATAGCATACCTGTCAACCTCTGCCGATAACTGCCCTTATAAATGATTATGATTCCCCTTACAAACCCCCAAAAAAACTTACAAACACCGTACGAGTCGTACGGTGTTTGTAAGGTTTTTTGGGGGTTTGTAAGGGGAATCATAATCATTTATAAGGGCAGTTATCGGCAGAGGTTGACAGGTATGCAATAGTTAAATTTTAATCTTGTATTAAGATTTTTCTCTCAGAATATTACAATATTTTACTAGTAATATTCCCCTGCACAGCTGACCATTGCTCACAGCACCCCAGTGTGCTGCGACACAGTGATTGGGAAACACTGCTCTCTGTTCCCTGAAACCTTAAAAAATTAACCTCCAAAAATCAGGACAATATATTTCCAAAAGTTGGGTTTAACCTTGAAGTGGATGAAGCTGTCTTAAAAAGTTCCGCCATAGCATCTGATATGCTAACGTTTAGTGGTAGGCCGGCGTACAGCAGCTTTTGTTATGACAATCACAATCTGTCCTTTTCTAATAAAAATAATAGGTATAAACAGTCAGAGCTGTTCTTTTGTAATGGATCAAGCATTAGATGAAAACATCCTGGGAAGTCTATTGAGTGCGGGTTGAAAGTGAAAATGAGCGCTAGTGTCACGTCTTCCTTTCGTAGTAAACACTGGCATACCTGTCAATCTATATGTTTTTCCTGTATTTTATACGTTTTTGATCATTTCAAATTGTGTATGCCATATAACAACTTTTGTACAAGATTGTTTTTCAAGTACGTTTATTATAAAAGCAATCTCGTGTTACCCATTTCAGCTCTAATACAGTCTAAAATGTATGTGTTACTACAAAGTGGACGGCTTTCTGCCCTGGTAGAAAAGGCTTTTGCCTCCATCTGCCGAACAAACACGGGTATTACGTCTCCCATAATAACGGCCGAGGAGGGAACTATTTCTGCGGTCCAGGGCACATTTTCAAATGCGTTATTTATTTTAAGACATTAAATTATTTGCTTATAATTTTCTCTCATTTTTGTGTTTCCTCACATCTATCATACAAAATTGGGACATTGACCAATTTCAAAGGGTTTAGTTGGTGGTTGTGTGAGGACCGTGGAATGAATGAGAGAATTTACATATAAAGTACACTTCTACTTACGAAATTTTCAAGTTACAAAAAGTTCTGGAACTAATCAAGTTCGTAAGTAGAGGTACGACTATACTTGCTTTAGTGGTTAGAAACTTAGAACGCACTGTGGCAATGCCATGATGCGCCGGGCCGTAGAACAAAATGAAATGAAAAGCTCATTTCCGAAAGAAATAGAATTCTGCATATAAGATATGTTTTGTTTTTGTTTTTTAAACAGGATATAAATTTATTGTGGTAACAACAGCAATCACAAGCAGCTCAAGACTTTTGGAAGCTTTGCTGGGCAATCATTTATGACACTTCAGCTCACCGTGATGGACATCAGACATTCCTGTTTAATAAAATGTGCAATGTCAATAAATATTTTTATTTTACTCGAGGACGAGGTGTGTATGATTGAACTCCTTCTGACAACTGGATTTGCTACATACGAATTTAATGTACAGTTGCCCCAATATACAAAGTTTTATTTCTCTTTTTAAATGTTTCCATCTTACAAAATGGATTGAATGTTCACAAATCGGACTATGTCACCTTGTGGTCGTCATGGAAATAAAAATACAATATTAAGGGGAAGTCCAAATATTACAAAAGAAGCTCAATGAAACTAGAAACAAATTGTTTTCAAATTATCTCCCTAGGCGGCTCGGTGGATGATTGGTTAGCGCATCGTCTTCTCAGCTCAGGGATCCTGGGTTCAAATCCAGGTCGATCCTCCTTTGAGGAGTTTGCATGTTCACCAGGCCTGCGTGGGTTTCCTTCGGGTACTCCGGTTGCCCCCAGTTATGGGTATGAGTGTGCAGGTTGTCCGTCTCCTTGTGCCCTGCGATTGGTTGGCCACCGATTCCGGTGTACCCCACCTCTGGCCCGGAGTCAGCGGGGATAGGCTCCAGCACCCTCTGCGACCCTAATGAGGATAAAGCGTTTCAGAAAATGAATGAATTAACGATCTCCCTAAACGTATCATCCTCCCAGCTCCAGAGACATAAAAAGCACACCCATAGGGTGTGCATGTCCTCTACTAGCAACAATAAATGCCCAATTACTAATTCGTTTAATTATGCCTACGATAAATTACTTCTTGTTAAAAGTTCATTCGTTTTCCATGTACCATATTTGTGGAAGTGTCGGGCGTGAGCGGTGCAATGGTTAAAGTGAAAACGGATGTCACCGCCCCGGCGGATGACGCTAAATGGTTGAACAAGCGCTTCTTCACCAAACGAGCCAATCAGAATGCAGAATTGTACAGTTTGCGTGTTTTGAACGACGGAGACAAACGGACAAGCGACTTAGCTGAGCACCAGACTTGACGACCTGTTCTTTTACGTTTTGATACTTTTAAAATTCATTTTTATTCAAAACGTGGCAGTCTCAAAAGTGTAGACGATGAGGAGAAGGTACCTTTTAAATTTTTGAAATTGTTTTTGTATGGGCGTCGATAAAATTAACATGATCAAACAGGTTGGATAGTTTGCAGGGCTGTATATGATTGTATTTATATTATTCCCCACTAGTTTTGAATAACTGTACTATTTAACTTTTAATGTAATAAATAATGTGATTTTTTTTTACAGTGAAGTGCTCGCAGCCGAATCTGTGTCATGCCTCAATAAGGCTCTTTGCCACTTGAAGGACATTTGGGAAGAGATTGGCATTCCAGAGGATCAAAGATTGCAAAGAACCAATGTTGTCAAGAATCACATAAAGGTGGGGCGAATATGTATATTGTCATGCTAAATCGATCGAAACTAAACGCGTTTTTTGTTTAAGATACAAGGTAGAAAATCTAACTCTTGCCTGCAACGCAAAATGCACATGTAACAACCCAAATACAATGATTCACATTTAGAAGTTCTGATTTTAATTCGTGTTTCAATATAATTGAACGTACAATGTTAATAGTTTAATTGGATTTTACTTTACTGTCTGACTGTTTTGCGACGACTCCGTCAACAAAATGCTTGGAAAATTGCAGGGAGTGTCTCAATGACCCTCACTTGAAAATCTCTTATGCAATGGTGCATTCATATACAAGAGGTATTTGTTTCCTGACCATGCTCGTAACTCGGCTTCTAAAAATAACTGTAAAAGGATCACTCCTATTATTTCGAATTATACATTGACAAAGTGTACCAAATAAAAGTAGTACATAAAGCACAAATGGTTGGTTAATTGTCCCTAGAGGGGAGATCTTTAGCCCGACCCCAACCCGAAATTCGGGTCGGGCCTAAAATGTCAATCATTACTTCGCTGTCGGGCTGGGCTTCTCTCTCGCTGAAAAAAAATGTATACTAAAGAGATGTGTGGTCTCTCTCGCAGACTTAAAAAAAAAAATATATATATATATATATATGTTTGTAAAATGTATACTAAAACATTGTGTGGATACTAAGCTAAGGAACACTGGATGAAACAGAAGGGCACTGTAATGTTCTTGCAATTGGAGGCGCAGAGCCAGAGCATGCTCTGCATCTGCACACGTCATGTGAACGCCACCCTCTTAATAATCTTCCCCTTCGCAAGTCCGCATCTATTTTGACCTGGTATCCCCAATATGGAGGATCAAGGAGTTAAGGATAAACTAAAGACAGGAGAACTGAAAAGACAAACACGCACCGGTAAGAGTAAGGTGTGGAAAAGCTTCAAATTGATTGTTGAATATGCGAAGGGAAGAGTAAGGTGTGGAAAAGCTTCAAATTGATTATTGAATATGCGATGGTAAGAGTAAGGTGTGGAAAAGCTTCAAATTGATTGTTGAATATGCGACGGTAAGAGTAAGGTGTGGAAAAGCTTCAAATTGATTGTTGAATACATGACAGAAACTTGTGTTAGCCTCGCTGAATGTAGTCTATGTGGCGCTTTGCTTTCATACGAGAGCAAAAAGACTGGCACCTCGATACTGAGCAGGCATTTAAACAGTTGAAAGCGTCAAACATCTATATTATCATATAAAAGATGTAAATGTCTATACAGTCTTGTTTAACTTAGATTTCGTTACAAAGACGGGCTTTAATCTGTTATCATAAATCACGCCTCCTCCCGACTCGGTGGTCCTGAGTCCTCACAAATAAAATATGAAATTTTGGGTTTGCTTCGGGCTTGGTCCTGCAAATCAAGTTATAATTTGCCGGGCTCGGGCTGGATTTTTTCGGCCCGATTTTACCTCTAATTGTCACTAGCGTAGCTACTTCAATTGCACTAACTATTTGAATATTCTGCCCTCCAGGGCTTACTAGATATGATGATCAGAGAAGAAGAATCATTGAGGAATAGAGTTATGACCAGTATTCAAGACAGCAAACTGGAAGTGGAAAAGCTCTGTCTTGACCTTCAAATTCCTTTATTTCAGGTAACTGTTCGGAGGTATTTAGTGAATAATGAACATGATTTATACTGGGTTTTGTAAAGCTTGTTTACTGTTTATTACTTTGTATCAAATGTTGTACCGTAATGCTTCATTCAAGCCATTAGGTAAACGCCAACAAAATCCATTTCAAGTCGCTGGACTTTTAATTTTGATTTTAAGAATCAGAAGTCCCCTAATAAGTGCGTAAGGTGATGCTCACTATAATCAATGCATCATATAACTTAGATTTATCTTATTGTTATTGTATTATGTATTTTTTTAGTTTACAAAAACAACAACAACTAATAATTAACAATGAATACAAATTGAATATTCCTCCCTGTGTGGAGTTTGCATGTCTGGCTACTCCGGTCGGTATCCTCCCACTTTACAAAAATGTGCATGCTAGTCTAGTTGAATACTCTAAATCAGTATTTCCCAACCTTTTTGAGCTGCGGCACACTTTTTGCATTGATAAAATCTCAAGGGATGCCACCATCTGAAAGTCTTTTGATGTAAAACTATTTCGCCTATATCCACGGCAATGCACTCGTAACCGAACAAACAAATTTAAATTAACTTGGATTAATATACTATACAGAAACACTCAAACATACGTTTAATGTTACTTTACACAAAACTAAATTCTAATTTTGTTTTTATTTTTTGTTCTCCGGGTTGACTCCACCCGGACGTTCAGCGGGAGTTTTTAAAACGAACGAACGTATCAAGAGTTGTTTGTTTTTGCCTTCCCTTCAAAATATTTCGAAAATGACACGCACAAATGTCCTCACAATACGATAACGCGCGACCACTTGCCAGCTTGTCAGGGTGCCTCTTTTCTACAAAATCTTGCCACTTCGCTAGCATGTCTTTGATATCCTTTGTAGCCAGGCGGCCCCCCTCGTCCACCTACTCCTCGCTACTGAGTTATGGCAACACCTCCAAATGTTCACTCTCCTGGAGCTCGATTAAATCCTGTGTCATCAGTTCTTCGTGGTGCTCGGCGATTAGATCATTCACATCTGCCTCGTTAACCTCCAGCCCCAAGGAATTTTCAAGTGACACGATATCATCCATGACAACGAGCAAGCTCTGTGACACGGGAAAATGCAAGCTCCGCCCAGTGCTCGTAGATATCTGTTATACACGAAAGAGATGCGGCAAAAAAGACGCTACAATGATAAACAGCCTCTCATGTCATGGCCACCTGGCTTTCTCGCATCTCGAATTTTTTCTCGTATCTAGAGCTAATTATTTGCTCTAAAATTTCCTCGTATCTCGAGCATCTCGTAGGTAGAGCTGCTCGTATGTAGAGGTACCACTGTACTCTCGTATTAGCGATCGCTCTGCCATTCGCACTGACTAATGGGGCAAAAACAATGAAAAAATGCAACGCTTCACCCAGTGCTCGTAGAGACATTGCACGAGGGAGTTACGACAGAAAGACAGTGCCCATGATGTTCTTATGAGCAGCCTCTCGCGTCCGCTGTATGCTCGTATATCAAAATTTGTCTCGTATCTCAAGATAAATATTTGCTCACAATTTTACTCGTATCTAAAATTGCTCATATGTTGGGGCACTCTTATGTCGAGCTATTACTGTAGTTAGCTAGGATCGGCTCCAGCACCTTACACGTCCCTTGTGAGGATAAGCTGTATCGAAAATTAATAACGGAATATTTACAGGTCCTATTTTTATCTTCACATTACCTATACAGACGCTCCCCTACTTACGAACGAGTTAGGTTCCGAGCGATTGTTCATAAGTTGAATTTGTTTGTAAGTTGATTCAGTGCTATATTTTGTATTATAATTTATGTTTAAGGCCTATATAAGTATATTGAAGGTTTATATAAGTGCATTTGTATGTTTAAGGCTTGTATAAGTAACACGCATTAGTTTGTACTAAAAAAACATTTAATAAAATGGAGAGAATATGTACAGTACTAGAGTATGTATTAGAAACTGGCCGAAAGAAGCGATCTAACGACGATTGCACAGTTTGCTTCTTTTTTTTCATCATAAATGATGCGGTAGCACTGTATGGCATCATTCAATTGATTTGCAAACTTTGTGCAACGTTCAATATTTGGGTCCTACCGCTCGATCTTTATGTTTATAAATGGTACTGACGGTCGAACGATTCAAGTTGTATTCCCGTGCAACGCTCACCACTCTCACGCGCATCAAGCTTCGTTATTATTGCCACTCGTTTCAAATGAAATGGCTTGCCTCTTCCTTGCACCTCCCTCACTAGAAGCCTTTTGCTTTTCACCAACCATATTGAATAATGGCTGTACGAGATATTTCATGATAAAAATGAAAAAGGTTCTTTGCGCACTGGAGATACGTCACGCACTTACGCAACTTACGCACTGCAACGAACTGGGCAGAGGAAGGTGGATGCTGGGTGAGCTGAGTGTTCACAGTGCCAGGCGTCGGTATTAGCGGCGGAAAGAAGCACTACTCGGAAAAATGCACGCAATACAAAATCGAACTGGTGAACATTTTTCGACATAAACGTAATTTGCAGACATGTTCGTATGTACCGTTGTTCATAAGTCGAATGTTCGTAAGTAGGGGAGCGTCTGTACAACTTTTGTGACGTGACACAAAAAAAAAGAAAAAACACCACACTTTGTGGAGTGAATTTTCCGTTTGAATTCATCTTTGTTGATTCAGGAAGAGGTTGGTCTTACCATGCTCCAGCAAGAGAAGAACCTCCGCATGCGAGTTGATGATCTGATAACTGAGAAGACTCAGCGCATGCAGCAGTTGAAGGCTCTGCTAGAGGAGGACCAGGAGCTCTGTGATATATTATGCTGCATTCCATTTGGCATCTCCCCAAATGATGTTCCCTCAGTGGACCAACTGGATAGCTTTAAGCAACATATTGCTAACCAGAATGCTGAGAAGGTTGGTGCGCTGGGCAGTTTGCGAAATGAGAAAAAATGCATTTCATGTTAAAGCCATATTTGATTTACCTCTTGTTTATATTTCTTTTGACATGCACTTTTAGTCCCTGTTTACTCACACTATGATGATACTACCTGCTAAGTTATGTTACCTCACCCAATACCATTTTTTTCTGGTTTTAGACCATTGTTACGTAGTCATCTTTTGGGTTGATGGGAAGCATTATTGGTATTGATGTGTCCAAATCTACCAGGATATTAATAACATTTTCTTCTTTACTTGGACAGACAAATCGTTACGCTGAGTTTATGGGCCTCAAGAAGCAAATCGTCTTGTGCATGAATGACTTGGATCACATTCCAGAGACTACCTTTGAAAAGGATGTTGTCTCTGAGGAGGAAGACACTTTTTGCCTCTCTAAGGATAATATTACTTCACTCAAACAGCTTCTTTGTCAGGTGAGATAAATTTTATTCTCATTTGTAAAGAAGGTCTTCAAAATTTAGCCAGTAAGGACAGATTTGGACAAGAGATTTGCAACCCTGTTTTGGGGATTGTTTGTCCATGATTGTAAACATCAAATAAATCATGACATAAATATGTTAGCATTGATTGCGTAAAACTGTCTTATAAAGCATTTTGTAGTTTTTTAACTTTTTAAAAAATAAAGGTTATATTTTGATCAATTTTTATGGCCAAATATTCAATTGTGGGTGAGCCCTTTCAGATTGCTCGCTGTCACTTGCAGGCAGAATTAACTAAAGCAAGACATTGCTTTTTCCAAAGTGTGTATTTACTTAAACCAAGGGTGGGCAATTAGTCCGCGAAGGGCTGGAATGGGGGCAAGTTTTTAGAACAACCGAACAGTATGAAACCTTTTCCCCAACTACAGCTACAGTAATACATCGCCACTTTGCGGATCCACTATTTCGGACTCACCAAAAAGTGCCTTGGATCCGCCAAATATACTGTTTTTTCACATCTATAGGGCGCACTTGAGTTTAAAATTTTATCTAAAATCGACAGGGCGCTCAATCAGTCGGTGCGCCTTGTTTGTGCACTAAATTCTAAATTTTGTATGACCCTGACCATTTGACTGACTGGTTTCATTTCTTGCCAACACGCTACTTATTGCGATCAACCCAGCAGACGGTCACCCTAAACTAGCCTACCCGCATATTCCAAGCATTGCGGTAAATCCATTCAAATCATCTCAGACGAGTGGGCACTTGACTTCCGTGTGCTCATAGCGCTTTTACCCTCCATACAAAGACGGGCAGGCAACATCGCACGAGTTACGTGACGATTAAGAATTGTCGATGCCTGGGCCAAAGTGCCGAGGAGCACTGTAGTTGAGTCTTCGTCAAAGCTGGAATTACTATTACGAAACCCCACGGCGACAACTCTGACCTTGACAATGAGATGGAACCCAGCACTGTTGGTGAACTCGCCCACTTGGCTGACCTCTTTGTCGGATACAAAAAATGAGGACTTTGACGGATTTGTATGTGTTTGAATACTATGACTTATTTTCTTGCAAATACACATTGCGTCAATAAAACAAAATCACTCACTTTTGCTCCTGTTGCCTTTTTTTACAACATACGCTAGCACGCATGCTAACGTGTGTCATGTTAGCACAACCATTCCAGTGCGTCCTTTGAAACGAAGCGCCTTTTCTATTGACAAAACACAGAAAATACACCCGCAACTGAGCCCTTTCAAGCGGTGCGTTTTATAGGTGTGATGATGCAGTATATAAAAAGTTTATAGTGTCCAAAAATAATACAAACATGAAAGGGGGGGAGTCACAATTGGAGATTACTTCACTGACTATAACAGTTGGGTTGCAGCTGGAGCACCAAAAGGCAGAGAACGAGGCAGAGTGTGAGGCCCTTCGAGAGAAGATCCAGCAGCTGTGGCACAGACTTCAGGTTCCCCAGGAGGAGAGAGAGGCCTTCAATGAACACATGGTCATTTCCAAGAAGAGTAACCTGAAGGCGGTAAGATGACTTGATAATCCTCCCCCATTTACACTCCAACTACCTTTTCATTACTGCGCCCATTGTTGGTTTTGTTTTTCCACGTGTTTGCCCATTTTCAGTTGCAAGCAGAGATAAATCATCTTGAGGAACTTAAACTGCAGAATATTTGCAATGTCATCGATGCCATCCGCACTGAGATTTCTGTGTTTTGGGAAAAGTGCTTCTTCAGCACTGAGCAGCGGCAGGCGTTTTCTCCATATTTTAGTCGTGAGTTTTGCTTTTCCCTATTCAAATGTTGCCATTTGGAGTTTGGTTTTATTCATCTTTTGTCGTTGTTGTTGTTGTATGTTTTTATTTTTAGAGGACTTCAATGAGGCGCTACTGAATTTGCATGATGCTGAGATTCAACGTTTGAAGCAGCATTATGAGGATCACAAAGACCTTTTTGTTGGGGTCAACCAGTGGGAACAAAACTGGAGACTCTTCCTTGAGTTAGATGTGAGTACTTTTAAATATTGACAAATTAGACAATTAATTCCGCAACCAAACAATTTTGTGTTTTCCATGAAAAGTCAGTTTTATCAAATGACAGAGAAAACAACAAGAAATAGTCAAGACTTTGATCAAGTTAGAAATATTAATTTTTATTTGACCCTAAAATTTTGAACAGAAGTTTACCCACTGTGTTTTGTCCTTTGTTTTGATTTTAAAACACTTGAACATTTTTGTGACACTGAAGGGTTGCCGAAATATATTAGGCTGTTACAAGGTATGAACAAATACAGCTTAATTTTTATTTCAGAAAAAAGCATCAGATCCATCAAGGTTTGCAAATAGAGGAGGAAATCTTCTCAAAGAGGAGAAGCAGCGGGCTGAACTGCACAAATCCCTGCCAAAAGTAAGACACACCTATTGGATATATGTTAAACACTTAACTACAAAAAAATCTTATTTCTTCTATTTAAGCTGGAAAAGAAACTAAAAGGTCAAATAGATGCATGGGAAAGTGAGCAGGGACGTGCGTTTTTGGTTAATGGCCAGAAATTCCTTCAGTATGTGGCAGAACAGTGGCAAATTCATCAATCAGAGAAAGAAAGAGAAAAACTAGAAAGGGTAAGGGTAAACTTGGCTTTCTGCAGAATCGATTGTTTTACACATTAGTTGACTTTTCTCTATGCAAATGCTTTCTAGCAACTGAAGAAGAGTAAGCAGACGGAAGAAGATATGCTGTATGGAACAGCACAAACCCCCACCAAACGCAGATTGCTGGGGAACAATACCCCAAACAGATCAAAATGGATGGTAAGCCAGCATAAAGTATGACTTCTTTCCATGTTTATCGTGTAGTATTTACCAGTGGTCGTTTGTGTTCTTTAATCGTTCACTGTGTTTTTGTCTCTCAGAATGCCTCCTCCAGTATTTCTATGGCCACATCCAACAGCTCATTGCGGTCTGCCTACAGTGGCATTGTCTGCCGTTCACCAGTGCCGCGCTCACCAATGCGCCGGCCTCCTCTTTCTGCAAAAAAGGTTGGTGGCAAAAATGAGGATGAAATAAAATTAAGGGCCTCACAAAACTAAAAGAAGCCCAGTGTTTCTCAGTGTTCAGATGTTTCCGTTTTTTGTTAAGGGTAGTTGTCGTATGATCCGTTTTTAAAGGAAAAATAAAAAATGTTCTGCGCACTAGATTTGGATTTTTTTGTGCCAGTGAGCAAGCGATAAAAATGCTATTTAAAATAAATAAAAATAAAATAAACAAATATTTATGATCCAAGAATAAAGATGGGCTCTTGCCTTGTTTAACTATCCCATTGTAATTTGCCCACAGGGTACCCACTTTTTAACATCATATTTAAAAACTACGCTGGCTAAACTTATCACCAAGCTAGACAGTATGTATAATTATCATTTATAGATTACAGTAAAAAAAAAAATTACAAAGACAATCAATAATGTAGTGATGGAATGTGTAAATGCTGGGCTATACAAATAAACTTTTTAAATTAAGAGGCTACTAGATTCCAACTTCCTCGTTCATTTTAAAAGTTGGCTCTTTAGACCAGAGGTCACCAAACTACGGCCCACGGGCTGGATACGGCCCGTCAGCACATTTGGCTGGCCCTCTGAACAATACCAGAGACGCTATCGGATTTTTTTCCTATTTGGCCTTGAAGACTGGGACATTTTAATGTTGTGTTTGGTTCATTGCACCCCCCGCTCAGCCCACAAATCATCCCAGTGAAGCGGGGCTTCGCATTGCTTCTTTGGTGACATGCGCGGGGAGAGTGTTTCCCTTTGATGCATGCGCGCGCACAGTGTTACCGAGACATCTGGATGATCGCAGGTGAGGGCGGAGCCCTGGGACCATCGCAGACTATTCAAGCATATAAAAACTGCAACCCGTTTGAGAATTGTTCTTTTTGGCCCAGAGCTGTGGAGGGGAGCAACTCTGAATTGGATTTATATATTATGAATAAATATCTTCTATAAAGAACCCAGAGAGAGTTATTTAGTTATTATTTATTTCATAAATAGTTTTATTTATTTCCTGTTTTTTTCTGTGAAGAACTCCGAGAGGGTTATTTAGTTATTATTTATTTCATTAATAGTGTTATTATTTGTTTCCTGACTTTTTTTCTGTAAAGAACCTGGAAATGGTTATTTGGTTGTGTAGGTTTCTGGAAAACAATACATTTTTTAAGCTCCCCTACGATCGTCACACTTTTTCTGTTACAAACTGACACCGGCCCCCCATCAGAGAAGGAAAAAGTTATGTGGCCCTCACAGGAAAAAGTTTGGGGACCCCTGCTTTAGACCTTTATCTTTTCTTGACACTTTATGGGCCAAGTCTGGTAAAAAAAAATAGTTTGTCATTATTTTTATATTACAGTCGTACCTACACACACACACACACATGTATGTGTGTGTATAGATGGATGGATGGATGCAAAAAAAACCTAAAGTGACACACTTTTTGTGAAATAATTAGTGTGCTCTTTCCATGGCTTGCAAAATGGAAGCTCTTCTGGAAAGGGGGGCGTCACTGGTAATATGTCAGATGGCCTATAGCCAACTATTTGTAGCTCCAGCCTCAACCTTGCTCCCGTCAATGAGTCGTCTAAAGGAAGCAAGATAATTGGTAGATTAATTGTATGCAGAAGAATTTAAAGGAGATTGTGATGACCTGTGAGATATTTAGGAATTTGTCTATTTAATTTAAAAAAAACACTACATGTTTGCGTTAATCGTTGGCGCTTTGTGTGTTTTTGGGGCATGATTGTTACCACTTTGTTATGACAAATGGCCCAACACGCCCCATTTCCAGAGGTGCCTTCATTTTGCGGGCAACAGAGATAAAATTTGATTTTTTTTTAACTTTCATTTGTAAGTCATGTTGCAGTGACACAAAAGCATTCTGGGGTACAGCTGTTAGTTGAAGTCAGTAAATAGCATTGCATCCTTCAAAATAGACTCAGAATGGCCTTAGAGAATGATCCATTCTGAGTGTGTGAGAGGAGCATCCTCTGACTTTTAATGGATAGTAGTTACAATTGAAAGGCAGGTTTCAGAATGTTAAGAGTTTGTCTTTGCTTTACATGATCTTTAAAGAGGAGAAAAAATATAGTACAATGGACCCCCTGGTTCCTCTTACGGCGGGTAATATAAATTGTTGTTATAGAATTAAAGTCTGAGATTCTCAAATGAGGGCGCAATAAATAGTGAGAGGGAGGGTGAGGGAGCATCACTCTCAGCCATTGTGTGAGAGATTTAGGCCGATCTGCGGCCATCTTAGTGACGCAGACCCAACATCTCAGTGATACCGTGACACACAGCGACTGCCATTGAATTTTGGAAGTTTTTGCCTTCACGAAAAAAATTCTTGTTGATGCCGGAAGAAAGGGGACAAAAAACGTAATCTCCTACTTTGTAACGTGAAAAAAGGGTCGCCGTAACCTGGGGGGTTCACTATACATTGATTATTTATTTATTTATTTATTTTTACACACCAGTGTTTAGAAGTCTCTCTTTTTCTGCTTCTCTTCTAGGGTTCTGCACAAAGGAAACCTCCTCAACCAAAATTCAACGCATGCAACAAAGAGAATGAGGCCCGGTTAAAAGGAACCCCTCTGAGTGGTGCGTTGTTGACCCCTGCTAGTCCGCAGTGTAACGTCAGCCTTAACTCTGTTGCCAGCACATATTCAGAGTTTGTGGTAATTTAAACTTTTGTCCTATCACTCCCCTCCTCCTGCGCTTTCCTTTGCCTTCTCTTTCACGTTGATTGTGTATGTCTAGGGCACAACATGTGCTTATGTTAATTTACTTTTTAGTGGGACTTGGTGAATACTGAAAGTGTTCAATCAAGGTGTGTTCATTTCCTGCTCCATGAGTGACTCCGATTACAGTAATCCCTCGAATATCACGGTTAATGTTGAACAGATATGGCCGTGATAATCGAAAAATTGCAAATTAGGGTCAGTCCTATTATAACTTTAGTTTTATTTATTTCAGTGCTGAGTCCTAGTAGCAAAAGTGGCTTCCACTTACGAGTTTCAGCGTGGATTTTCTCATTTTTATGAACTTCAAAAAAAAAAAATATATATATATATATTTTAAACAATTAATAGCAGAAAAAAAATTCAAAGTAGTGAATTCGCGATTGAAGTGAAGACGCGATAATTAAGGGATTACTGTATTCCCTTTGAGTGATTGCATGTCGCATTACTGTATTCCCTTTGAGTGATTGCATGTCGCTGAGTTAAAGTTTAGCAGCGTTCTGTCAAAGTGTTCCAAAAAACTGTGGCTATCCCCAGGAAAAGGCTGAGCAGAGCACGGAAGAAAACAGGTCCCGGGCATGGCAAATAACCGCTTAACAATGCCCTTCTAGCAGGGGCGAGTGCACACAAAAATGTTGAAGCTTTTCAGATTTTATTTTAAATTGACTGGCGCGCTTCCAAATGCCGCCCAGGACGCCCCTTTCCCGGGGAACAGAGCCCTCGGAATTTACGTAATATTTTGTACAGGAGACAAAAGCTACGTTCCTTTTAAATACTCCAGTTGAAAGTGAAGGTGGAAGCGAGGCAAAAAGAGCAAAGCCGGAACAAAATTAAAAACGAAAACAAAATTAGAATAGTTTAGTGTAATGTAAGATTAAAACTTATTTTTAGGTTTGTGTATCATAATCTAAGGTCATTTAAGTTATTTTTTTTTGTTATGTTATGTTCTCTCTATCTCCCCTCAGCACACTCTGCGTTGGACTGAATAATGTCTCATTTTAGTATTGAACATCATAACCGCTAGATAGTTATTTGTTACTCTGTTAGTCGATGGTCAATTAGAACCCCCCAAAAAATATTCAACTGTAATATCCTGTTTTTTGGGTGGGTTTTTTTCAGAGGGTAGGAACAAATTTTTAGTTCATTTCTATGGGAAACGTTGATTTGAGATACGACTAAATCGACATACGAGCGCGGTCCCGGAACCCATTAAGCTCGTATCTCAAGGTATTACTGCAATCCTAGCTGTCAAATTAGGACATTTTGGCAGAACACCGACCCACTCCTTGGTTAGTAGCCATTCGCAACTAGGGTGAGAAGAAACAATTCCGCAATTATATTTAAGTTTTAACCAAAAGGGACATAGCTGTCTGCCCCACGCCATATATATGAAGTACATTATAGGAGTCGATTTTAAGGTTGCACAATATGTTCATAAGATTTTTTCCTGTCCCTAAAATTGTCTTTCTTTGCCATTTAAACAGCGAGATTTGTCCATGGCCTCTAAACCCAAGATCCAGCAGCAGATCCTGAACTCCACCATCACTAAACATTAACTTGTCTTCTTTGAACATAACTGCCTTTGCTTTATATATATTTATATTATTTCACATTATAAGACCCGTTAGGGTTATTTAGTTGTAAGCTCAACTATGAAATTGCAAATGTTTTTTTCTATTTTACACATAGTTTGCCAATAGAACACACTGTATAATATGAGGGTCACGGCAATTAAATTTAAATGAAGGTAAGTGCAGTTGGCTATTTCCTGTTTCAGAGTTTTGTATATATAGTCTGCCACATTGAACTAGAAAAACATAAGAATTGAAGTTATCCTTTCATTAACTTGGCTTTTAAATGTTGCTGTTAGGATTTTTTTCATGAGCAAAAGTTGACTTATTGGAATTTTGCAATCTAGGTGTTACAGTTCCAATGTAATATTTGCACTTTTTGTAAAATATATTCCATTTAATTGTGTAGTTTTTCACACTGTATTCCATATCCCCCAGCTTTTTGAAATGTTTGTGTACAAATATTTTAATTTCTCGACTTAGAATGAGGGTTTTCATTTAAATTGGGGAAGGAGTTGATTTAATTTATCTTTCTTGCAAATGTCCTTTTTTCGATACTTAAATTGGCAACTGATCTAATGTTTTTGTGTCCAAACTGTTGCTCTACCCTGTACAATACATTATGGTTCATGTGTGAACTTCATTTTTTTGTTTGTATTCATTTACTATAAATCATTCATTCTCTCATTTTCTGAACCGCTTTATTCTCATTAGGGTCGTGGGGGGTGCTGGAGACTATCCTAGCTGACTTCGGGCCAGAGGTGGGGGACACCCTGAATCGATGGCCAGCCGATCGCAGGGCACAAGGAGACGGACAACCATGCGCACTCACAACCATACCTAGGGGCAATTTAGATTGTCCAATCAGACTCCATGCATGTTTTTGGAATGTGGGAGGAAACCTGAGTACCTGGAGGAAATCCACGCAAGCCTGGGTAGAACATGCAAACTCCACACAGGTGGATTGACCTGGATTTGAACCCAGGACCCCAGAGCTGTGAGGCCAATGTGCTGATAACTTTATTAATTTTATTAATGTAATTGAGACTTGGCGTGCACATATGTGGCCGTCACATTTGGGTCGTTCGTGTAAGCCTCGTGTAAAATCAAATTGTGTTTGAGGTTAAAATGATGCTATTAATACACGTACTAAACGTCACCTGCCCTACAAAGGGTTAATGATGTAACGCTCACTTCTACAGTAATTTAGTTTTATCTTAAATGCAGACTTAATTTAGTTTACAGGTTTTAATCAGAATCAGTTTTATGCATTATAGAAAGCTTTTTTTTAGTTTCTTTAAATCCTAACTTGTTTCAGGTGGCTAAAATTCTGAAGAAAAATTCATGCGAAAGCATATGTTTACATGGATTGAACATTGAAAATTGGTTCAAGTTTTAAATTACCGCTATTGAAAAGCGTCACAATGTCCGAGTCGCTATCAAAATAACAACACCTTGCAATTTTGAACATTATTACAATGTATTTTGAAATTTAAAGTCTGTTTGAAAAACATGAAGAAATATTAGTTCGACGCTCCAGAGGTGTATAAATTAAAAAAAAGTTAGTAAATAACATTAAAATAATCCAGGAAAAGCACGAAAAAAGTTAATTTCGGAGGGTTTACCCGGAAGTTGTTCTTACAACCGGAACTAATCAACAGGGGCGGGCCTATTATCCACGCGTATTGAAACGTAGGCGCATTTGTTTTGCTGGCGAGTACAGACAACATCATACTCGTTATGATTTCTTCAGCAATGTCCGGAGTTTTAGCGAGGCTGCTTTTCTACCCTACATTAGCCTACAATGTCATCATGGAGAAGGTGTCTTCGCGAAGGTGGTTTGACCGTGTGGACGAGACGGTGCTACTTGGAGCACTGCCCTTCAGATCCATGACCGAACAGGTCCTGTTTATCTTTTACTCCAGATTAATCAACGTCATTGTTAGCTAATTAGTGCTTCCCCTGTTGAAAAATTGTGATGAATTTGCAGGCTCCCCTGATTCAGAAGTTGGTTACTTTTTTCTCTTTTTCTTCACATTTTACGATTGGGGGAAATAATTTATTTTAAAAAATCAGAAAATCACTGAAGTGTAATTTTACTTTTAAATTCTGAGTATGGCTCTCAAGAATAATATTTGAAAATATGAATTATTTATGACTCCGTCAAAAAGGTTCCTACCCCTGCGATAGACGTACAATCCCTTTTGACTGGGAGGGCAAACAGCGATCATTCACAGCTAACCTGTTAAAATGAATTTGATGTCGATCGCTGCCATTAGGAGCCAATGAGTTAGCTGGGGAGGATTAGGATGAATAATCAATACCAACTTAAAAGTTCTCTAAAAAAACAGAGGAAAAAATGTCATTGGACTGAATGTTTTTTTTCCATTTCTCTCAGCTGGTAGAAGGTGAAAATGTCCGAGGAGTTATCACGATGAATGAGAACTATGAGACCAAGTTCTTCTGCAACTCTGCTGCGGTAAGTTCATTCAACACTTATTTGTATGCGCCTTGAAAAACCTGTCTTTCTAAAGGGCTGTTTACTTTAGAACATTTATGATGCTGACACTTAAGGGCTTAATGCCATGTTCATCAATTACTTTGGAGCTTTTGTCACGATCCAGGGATTTTTAAGGAGAATCCCCTTGCAGGGGTATATGTGAAATTACGTTTGATAAGCTTGAATTAATAAACGCAGCCTTTTTACTTGAAAAGATCTCGGTCAACCCTCAAAAACAAGGATGTCACAAAGAATCAGGATCCTTAAATACTTGTTGTATTGTCATTTTCCCGCAAATTCAGGAGTGGAGAGCTGTTGGAGTGGAGCAACTGAGGCTAAGCACAGTGGACATAACCGGTGTTCCCAGTATGGAGAACCTGCACAAAGGAGTTGAATTCGCTATGCAACACCGACAGAACGGAAAATGCGTTTACGTCCACTGCAAGGCCGGACGATCCCGCAGTGCTACTCTGGCTGCAGCTTACCTCATTCGGGTCAGTTGGAAATGTTTTTGTCCCTGCAAAAACATCTTTTCATTTGCATTTTCTTGAGGACTTTATTGTGATTATTAAAGTTTTTTATCAATTGATTCAGCAAAATTATATTGCACGATTCTCGTATCGATTCGAAATCCATTTGAATTCATCTTTACATTTGTGTTTTTGGTGGAAACAAGCAGCGGGGCCCGGCTACGCCATTCCCACCTGCGTGGGCGAGGTTGTTATTGCGGGTGTTTTGGTAATTTATTTGCATAAGGAGAAGCACATTGGTTAATCCACAGATGGGCAGATCGCAATAAAGGGTGAAAGTGGAAAAAAATGCACGTGACGGATGTGGAACAAATGAAGGGAAAAGCCAATAGCTCAGGTTGGATCAGCGTGGAGTAAAAAAGATGCGTGTAAACACCCAAAGAGCAACAGGAAGCCTTTTCATTTATATAAATAAGGCCTCGCTGCCGGAAATTCTTTTGTAAATGATGTGGAAAGGCGTCCCACCTTACAAATACGCGCGCCCAGCACCATTGTGTCTCGCCGAGTCTTCCCGTCACGACAGAAAAAGAAAGTGTTTCGGTGAGCAACTGGAAACTCGTCGACCAATCAGCCACGCGGTGCCTTTAGGGATATCATGTAAAAGCAACGATTCATACATCAACTCTGCTTTCAGATTTAACAAATAAAAGCTTGAGTTTACACACTTGGAGAAGGTGAAGAAATTCAATCACTCGTCTATTAGGATCTGATAGCCGTTTCTGGCCACCATAAAAAAATTCAATTCTCTACGATGCACGGTTTGGACAAATGTAGCGTGAGAATGTTAACATAAGCACCCACACATCCATCCATAAATCACGCTTTATAAGGATTATAGATAAACAATAGGTGGCTGCACTTTCAATAGGTCCACTAGTCAGCGGTAGAGGTGAGATCTTTAGCCCGAGCCCGACCCGAACTGAAATTCGTGTCCGGTCGGGCCAAAAATATCAATCATTACTTCGGGTCGGACCGGGCTTCTCTCTCGCTGAAAAAAAAAGTATACTAAAACGATGTGTGGATACTAAACTAAAGAATACTGCAGAACCAGAGCATGCTCTGTGCATATCACCTGAAGGCCGCCCTCTTAATAATCCCCTCCGCAAGTCTGCATCTATTTTTCCCTGGTGTCCACCAATATGGAGGAGCAAGAAGTTGAGAATAAACCAAAGACAGGAGAACTGAAAAGACAAACACGCACCGGTAAGAGTGAGGTGTGGAAAAGTTTCAAATTGATTGGTGAATATGCTAGAGAAACTTGCGTTGGCTTCGCTGAATGTAGTCAACGTGGCGATTTGCTTTCATACGAGAGCAAAAAGACTGGCACTTCGACCCTCAGCATCCATTTAAACAGTTGAAATCGTCAAACATCTCTATATTATCATATAAAAGATGTAAATGTTTAAACAGTCTTGTTTAACTTAAATTTCGTTACAAAAGACAGGCTCTAATTTTTTATGATAAATGACCCCTCCTCCTCCCTACTCGGGAGTCCCGAGTCCTCACAAATAAATTGTCGAATTTCGGGTTTGCATCGGCCTCGGACCTGCAAATCAAGTTAATTGCTCGGGCCGGGCTGGGTCGTGCATTAATGCCCGCGGTTCGGGTCTGGCTGGATTTTTTTTCCCAGCCGGATCTTACCTCTAGTTAGCAGCAGTCAGCCGCTGTGCCCTGAAATCTTGTTTCTTGAGATTTCATTTTGCGTGAGCGCACGAGGGTGATGTTTCCCATCTGAAGTTCCAATATCAAATCCCATATTGAGTGATATTTTTTTTCCCCCATCTCATTTTCTGAACTGCTTTATCCTCACTAGGGTTGTGATGGGTGCTGGAGACTATCCCAGCTGACTTGGGGCCAGAGGCGGGGGACACCCTATATCGGTGGCCAGCCAATCGCAGGGCACAGGAGACAAGCAACTATTCACGCTCACACACACACCTAGAGGCAATTTAGAGTGTCCAAACCATACATGTTTTCGGAATATGGGAGGAAACCAGACTACCTGGAGAAAACCCACGCCGGCCTGGGGAGAACATGCAAACTCCACACAGTTGGACCGACCTGGATTTGAACCCAGGTCCCCCACTGTGGGGGAACCAACAGCCATGTTTTTTTTTCATATTTAAAATCCAGCATTTAAGCAGGTTTGCACTAAAATCAGAACATTCTACAATAGAGCCAAACATAAAACGTGTGCTTAAATGCTTAAGGACTTGCAGAAATAAATGACTATAGGTGTACATTTTTGTCCAGTTTGATTTGATTTTTCCAAAGTGGTATACAATAATCACCTTTAAAGTTTAGTATTGCGATTAATCGGGATCAAATTGTGATGCGTATCGTATCGGCAGACATGAGGCAATACACACCCCTAGTGATTGTACGTACATTTGCTTAAATGATTTAATGAAAAGAAAGTCAATATGTGATTTACAGAGAAGGAAGGGATCTTATTTTTCTGCACGAAGGATGTTTTCTGTAACGTTACTAAATGGGTGGAGGTGTTTACCACGGTGTCATTTTGATTCTGAAATTTTACTTTCTGACAGTTGCACTGTTGGACCCCTGAGGAGGCGTGTCAGAAGCTGGCATCTGTCCGGCCACACATCCTTGTGCATGCTGGCCAGCTAAAGATGCTGAGAAAATTCTATATGCAGGTGTGTGACCAGTCCCAATAGGAGGTCTGCACAGCATGAGATACCCACTGCTGAACCATCGTTCCATTTTGTACAGTCTTGTGGAAAGACACTATGTCTTATTTTGCCTTTTAGGTTTTTAATTAAACATTTTCAAAGTTTTACTGGATTATTCAAAAAAATGTGAGCATTCAATACTGTACAAGCAAGGAATTAAGATGTATTGGCAGAATCTTATATTGTTTAGTTATTTGTTTGCCGTCTGAATGTATTTTGTATTGCAATGAATACAAACCTTTTAAAATAACTGGATAATTACATATATATTTGATTTTGGTTTACAAGAATCTTAGTGTGATACTTTTTTTTCTCCACATATCTATTGTTTGTCATTTAAGCTTTTTACATTATTACGTAAATAAACTAAACTGCCTGTTTTTTTTTTAAATCAATATTTGCTGCAATATGATGCCAATTACCACGAGTATTACAATTTATAAATAAGAAAATTTCATTTTCATTCTTACATACCATTTACTGTGAAGGGAAAACATTTATAGTATCTAGTCAAAATTTCCTATAGTTTTGATATTTTGACAATAAATTTGATGGCAACAATCAATGTATGGAATCTAAAATCACAGTAATAAGTTCAAACGTGGGCATCACTGTTATAGATAGTTTACATTTTTTGCTTAAAACTGAGCCAGCCGCAGTTATAAACGTACATTCGAGTAGCCTTGATAGATGTGCTCGTTTACCATTTCAGCACATCCCAATATACGTAGTACATCTCCAGTCCAGCAGGAGGCGACAGAGTCGGGATACATCTTAGTTTGCAGTGCAACAATCAAGAAAACGGCACAGACCGAGTCGACATGGCTGCCTCTCTTGTACGCTTTGTGCGCGGAGGTCTCGGACGGAGTTACAACAGTAAGATAAATGTTTAAACATTCGTGGGTTGTTAAAGGCAAGTCGCATCTACGTTAATTTTGTCATTGCGTGCCATTTGCCAACAATACGGGAAAATAATACGGCTGGGTGTAAAAAGGTTTGACCTTCGTGCTAGCTAAATGCTTAGCAACCTACTTTCATAGAATGTTTATGCGGGCTCCTTGTTGACAGACTTTTTGGACATGGCTGCAGATTAAGTTGTTTTATTACTGGTTACTATAGATGGGTTGACGAGGCACCGAGAGGGGACCCCGCACATAAATCGCAATGCATGTCCGTACTGTGTCACTAGTGACATATGATAGAGTTTAATGACTCTGCAAGCAACCTTGTTAAATGACAGTCAGTACATGTGAATAATGAAGGTAAAATCAGAGTAAAGTAATCAATCAAAACATGGGACATCCCTTGTTCTAATCTCATTTTCTGAACCGCTTTATCCTCACTAGGGTCGCGGGGGGTGCTGGAGCCTATCCCAGCTGACTTCGGGACAGAGGTGGGGCAAACCCTGAATCAGTGGCCAGCCAATCGCAGGGCACAGGAGACAAGCAACCATTCACGCTCACACACACCTACACACACATACACACACACCTAGAGGCAATTTAGAGTGTCCAGCCTACCATGCATGTCTTTGGGATGTGGGGGGGAAACTGGAGTACCTGGAGACATTCCACGCAGTAACAAGAGAGAACATGCAAACTCCACACAGGTGGACCGACCTGGATTTGAACCCCGCTCCCCCACTGTGAGGCCGATGCACTAACCACTCATCCGCCAGGCCGTCCGCCCTTGGTGTAATGATGATTCTTACGTTCTTGTATTGATGACAGAGTTCAGTTTTAATTTTTAAAAGGAAAATAAGAGTTTGCCTGTAGGATTCTATATCTTGTGTTTTGGGAGAAAACTTGCAAGGCATGGAGGGGAGAGCTGTCCGTGACATATGCAACATTTTACTTGCAGGGGAAGGGGGGCAATCAATTTAAAATACTTTTAAATTATGAAAGGTCTAATAAAAAGTTGCAGGAAAGGGATGAAAATCAGACAAGAATAGAAATACCTATTTTTGACTGTGTAAGGCCAAAATTTCCCAAATACGGGATGAATAAAGCTATCCAATCCATACCACCGTGCTTTGTTTAAATCCGCTGTTTTAGAATTGGCTCCATTTTGCAGTCTCATTTTTCTCCAAAAGTTTCAGTTTGAATACGATTCAACCCATTGTCTTCCTTATATAATCAGAAGTCAGACAGCTCTTTTTATGAAGCGATTCAGTGACTGCGTAAGTAATGCAAGCTTTTGTTGTCGTGCCAACTTTGCCTAAATAGTCGGTATGTCACTATCCATCTCTACGGTTTACTCTCGATTAATATCTATATTTGAACTCCGATTGAAGTTTTTTTTTTTTACATTACAGTTTGACTCTTAAGGTCAGAAAGACCAAGAATTTGAGAATCGATTTCTATTTGTTTTAAATGAAAAGTTTGTAAATCAGGAAGAAATGACGTCACTATTTTGCATGTCAATATTTCATATGTCAATATTTTGTATGTCAATATTTCATATGTCAACATTTTGAAATTACACTTTAAGGAATGTAGGCATATATTTAGCCTTATATAATCTAACTGCACTCTTAAAATATCTTTGTTAACTCATTAATTTTCCTTGACGGCGCTAATCTATTTTGAATGTAAGGGTTGTCAGCTAATGATCACTGCCATCCTTCCCAATCAAAACATGCCTTGTTTAAATGTAGATAAAGCATCATCTAAAAATGTATTCACTTTGGGCTAAAATGTTTTCAGTTGCAAGAACGGCATGTCTTCTGCAGCAGCAAACCAGATCCCAGAGTTCTACCACTGAGACGAAACGTAAGTACCAGCGGCGTGTATTACCGTATTTACTCGCATATAAGCCGCACCCCTAAAATCGCCTCAAAATTGTTGAATTTTACAATTTCTCACGTATAATTTTCACCTCCATATTCATGGTTTTAATAGGGAGTACCAATGTGTTACTTTGAAGGGAAAATCTTAAGAAAAATCATCGCACGTGGTATTTCTGAGATACTGAATGAATCAAAAGCACATTATTAGGGTCAGCATCATAAGGAATTAATTCATCCAGTAATGGTTGTTTTCTTCCTGCAAAACAGAAAATAACCAACAAATAGTAAATGTTACCTTCACCATCTACTGGTGAAAAGGACATTAGCAACTCTTGTGCGCATATAAGCCGTACCCTTAATTCAGTCATCCTTTTTTTTGTTACAAGTACGGCTTATATGCGAGAAAATACGGGTACCTCCTATCTGGTGATACGATTCGTATCGCGATTCACCGTTCATGATTTGATTGAAAATGGACATAAAAGTACATTAAGATGAATTTAGTTCTGAAACCATAGAAATGAAGGTAACATGTTTTAACATATGGCCTTTATGATAACATTTTCTCATTTTTCAGTTTTTAGTGCAAAACAGCATTAGTCAAAATTTGCTTAAATGCAGGATTCTAAATGTGGGGGGAAAACATCTTGAATAGCACTCAATAACGAACAGGTATTCAATTTATTTATTTATTTAAATGGCAGATCAAAACATTAGCTTGAGCGTTCTAGTTATACCAACCACCAGAGGGCCAAAAAGACAAAAATAACTTCCAGTGAGGGAGAACACTTGTTTTTGTTTATCCAGATTTTGAATAAATGTGGTACCTTATTTTCACACCTATAGGATGCACCGCCTGAAAGGCTGCCGTTTCAGTTGCGGGTGTTTTTTCTGGCTTTTGTTAATAGAACAGGCGCTTCGTTTCAAAGGACGTGCTGCAATGGTGGTGCTAGCATGACACACGTAACTCGTGTGATGCAGCCTGGGTTAAAAGGAGCCTATCCCACCTAACTACGGGCACGAGACAGGGGACACCCTAAATCGGTGGCATGCAGGACACCAGGAGGCGGACAACCATTCACGCTCACACTCACACCTAGGGGCAATTTTGAGTGTACAATCAGCCTACCATGCATGTCTTTGGGACGTGGGAGGAAACGGGAGTACCAGAAGAAAACCCACGCAAGCCCGGGGAGAACATGCAAACTCCACACAGTGAGGTTTCAGACAAATTTTGAATTCTATATGAGAACTATGCAATATAATAACGCGATACAGCGCAGAATCATTTTTTAAAAACAGCTTTAGTACCTACACGTTATTTCCTACAATACATTATGAAACACTTAAGAGTGAGAAATGTAGACTTTAAAATACTTGTTTTTTTTCAATGGAGACTCTTTCAAAATAGTGCTTTTATGTAACAGTTCAGATGAATAGATTTGTCGTGTGAAGTCAAAATGTTCAATGGACGACTAATGCACATAACAATGTCTTTTACCCAGCCACCGTGAGGCCCAAGGATGCTGTCGCCCACAGCCAGCTGGCAGCGTTTGGGGAGTATGTTGCTGAGATGATGCCCAAGTACATCCAGCAGGTTCAGGTCTGTTCTGTGCACCCTCATCCAAGTGAAAATGCGTATGCTTATGAATGAAATAAGACCATTGTGAAAGCATAACAACTGTTGTCAGAATGGTAAAATATTCGGTTCTAAAAGAAAACTAAATGCTCTAAATGGCAGCCAATGAGTTAAACAGAAAAATGCAAGATAGCCTTTGCTACTGTGACTCTCAATAAAAATCAGGGTGGCCCAGCGGCTGAGAGCTTAGCGCATCAGCCTCACAGTGGGGGAGCTGGGTTCAAATCCAGGTCAGTCCACCTGTGTGGAGTCTGCATGTTCTCCTCGGGCCTATGTGGGTTTTCTCTGGGTACTCTGGTTTCCTCCCACATTCCAAAGACATGTATGGTAGGCTGATTGTGCACGCTAAATGGCCCCTAGGTATGAGTGTGAGCGTGAATGGTTGTTTGTCTCCTTGTGCCCTGCGATTGGCTGCCCACCAATTCAGGGTGCCCCCCACCCCTGGCCCGAAATCAGATGGGATAGGCTCCAGCACCCCCTGTGACCCTAGTGAGAATAAAGCGATTTAGAAAATGAGATGAGAGATAAATATCAGGTCAACTGTGTTAATGCAAAAAACAAACAAATAACTGAGTATCGATACTTTTGACGATCACAAATGGACAAATGGAACACTCCACATTGGCGCTCTACTTTGTCGTTGTACTAATGTACTTTTGCGTGTCTGTTTAGGTGACATGTTATAACGAGCTAGAGGTGATGATCCATCCCGATGGCGTGGTACCTGTTCTGACATTTCTTAGAGACCACACTAACGCGCAGTTCAGAAACATGATCGACCTAACAGCCGTCGATATTCCCACACGACAGAACCGCTTTGAGGTATGTCACTTTTTTTGTGTGTGAGCCTTTTTTCACCAATGAAAACAACATTTAGTGGCATAATTTGATTAAGATAATTTTGCAGCACCAAACAAAAGATGATATTTTCAGTGCGGCATGTTTTTTTTCTTAAGATTGTGTACAACTTGCTGTCGCTACGCTACAACTCACGTATTCGAATTAAGACATACACGGATGAACTCACACCGGTGGACTCTGCTGTTCCCATCCACATGGCTGCCAACTGGTATGAGAGGGAGGTAAGTCAAAACCTACATGAATCAATGCAAATCGTTGCCTTGGCAAACAGAAACATACATTGGTGTCGCCTCTTAATAAAGGTTTGGGACATGTATGGCGTGTTTTTTGCCAACCATCCTGATCTCAGGCGCATACTGACTGACTATGGCTTTGAGGGTCATCCCTTCAGGAAAGACTTTCCTTTGTCAGGATATGTTGAGGTAAGGTTTAGTTGCTAATTACAGTAATCCCTCGATTATCGCGGTTAAGGTAGACCAGACATGGCCGCGATAAACGAAAAACCGCGAAGTAGTTTATTTTATTTATTTATTTTTACTTCAGTGCTGAGTCCTAGTAGCAAGCGGAGGACAGGGGGAGTGGCTTCCGCTTGTGAGTTTCAGCGTGGAATTTCACATTTTTATGAACTTACAAAAAAATTTAAATAACAAAAAAAAAAAACATTTGCCCCAGAAAAAAACACTATGTAGTGTATAATCGAGCAATTACTGTAGCCCATTTTGGTCACTCTTTCAGTATTTACAGTAATACCTTGACATACGAGTGCCCCGACATAACTGGGAGAAGAAAAATCAATTTCTTGCATATAAGCCGCCCTCTGATTCACAATTTTCACCTCCATATTCATGATTTTAATAGAGTCCAAATGTGTTACTTTGAAGGGAAAATCTTAAGAAAAATCCTTGCAGGTGGTATTTCTGAGATACTGTATGAATCAAAACTACATTATTAGGGTCAATATCATAAGGAAGTTTTTAATTAATCCAGTAATGGTTGTTTTCATACTGCAAAACAGAAAATAACCAACAAATAGTAAATGTCACTTTACCAACATCTACTGGCGATAAGAGTTTTTTTGAGTTACAAATATGGCGTATATGCGAGAAAATACAGTAAGCACTTTTTTCTTTTTCCACAGATCAAATTTTCATTTGATACACTTCAGCCTAATAAAGTAATAAATGTACTTGTCCTTCTACCAGGTGCGCTACGACGATGAACTGAAGCGCGTAGTAGCTGAGCCTGTGGAGCTATCCCAGGAGTTTAGAAAGTTTGACTTGAACACACCATGGGAAGTGTTCCCCGCCCACCGAGAGGCTAAGGAGGTTATGCCCACATTGGAAGCTGGAGCTGAGGCTCCTGAGAAGAAGTGATCCTCGTCCAGAAACCATCAGTTTGTGTTTGGGATAAGCTTGGGTCTTTGGACCTGCTCAGACCCACTGAAATATTTATGTAAATAAAAGTGGCAATAGGTAATGAACAATAATATGTCTTTTTTAAAGTCTATGTTAAACTCTTCTTTTAGGGATGGGAGGGACCACAATGGATAGCTATTTAAAAGTTGTTAAGACCTTGAACCCTTTTAAAGCAAGTTTTGATCACTTAAAAAACTTAATTAGCAATTATCATAAATGTATGACTATTAATACATTGATACATTGATACGTTAACACAATGTTTAAAAAAAATATGACATTAAAATACTGATTCCATTTTATGGAATTGATGGTGACAGACTCCCAATTTATCTAAACCTAGTTTTAGACTGTAAATGTGAATTGACTTAACTGAGTGGCTTGCAAGGGTTAAGTCAGTATCTTCTAACCTACGTTGTCCTCCCCCAAACACCTGTCTTATTTCATTGTGCTTCCACGTCTAGCTTTATTTGCGGTGCACATTCGCCGGGGCATTCTTTTAATAAGATTCTGTTATGTCGCAAGTTTTATTTCCAGCGCGCCTTGCATTAATTTTTCACCAAGATCTTGCATTGACGAGAAGGTCATGTGATTTGAGGAATCCAGTTTTCTCTTGTTTTTGAGTGATGGGTAAGAAGAGTGACAGGTGAAATCGTGCACCCATTATGCCAAGTTCGTACCTGTTGAAGCAGTGCGATGATCTGGGGTTGCTGATGTTGGTTAGGTTTAGGTTCAGTAACGGTGTTTGTTCAAAGAATGAGGCTCCGCTGACTAGCTGAAGAAATGACCAAGTTTGTTCTTGGGGCTCAAATTGTGAGACTGTTTCAGAGAGGATGATCAATCTACACAGGGATTCGCTACCAAGAAGTCCAGACTTAAACCCTACAGAGAATCCAGAGAAGACTTTGCACTGTGGTCCGGCTCGACATCGCGATCTTGGTGAAAAATTAATGCAACACGGGATGAAAATAAATCTCGGAACAAGAGAGATACTCATCAAAACAAAGTCATCATTATTATTGTCAAGCTAGCAGTGCATATCGGACATACAGAAGATTAAAATAAATTGCCTTTCTCTACAGCCCATATATAACTTTTTTGGGGTGATGCACAAACTAACTTGGATTAATGGACACATAAATCATTTATTTTCTGAACACTCAAGGACACTGAGTATATACATAGAAATTGTAGAGAAGTCAGAAACATATTCACTTTGCTAGACAGCAACGGATGCCAACTACAAATGTGATTTATCAAAGTTATTTTAGGTACAATTAAGAGTATAAAATAAGCTTATATCAAACATTTCAAGAATTTCTATAGAGTTGACTTAACCCTTTTTATGTATTTTTTTGGTTAACCATTTGGAAGAGTTGATATCATTTACGGTCCTATGAAATGTGACCATGTTAAAAAAATGAAAATGACTACGGATCAAATTTTACATCAAAAATCTTAACTTTCCTTTAACCTTTCATATTTATTCCATTGCAAGAAATGTACTTTTCTCTCTTTCTTCCGGCTATCTAGCTGCGAAAATCCACAGCTCATTCTGGGTGTGACATCGTATGTTGCGATTTTTTTTTTCATTTTTAAGACTGGTAACTTTGGTGGATTTGTCTAAAAAACATGGTCTGCTTTAATTTTAAAGTTCTTATAGCATTTCACAGCACCTTCAAGAGTATCAGTCCTTAAACTCTGCTTTCCTGTTCAATTGACACTGCAGCAAGTACAAAAACACAGCACTATTCCCAATGAACTGGAGAAATCCAATGGAAAAAAGACCATAGTTCACATAGAGAACACCGCCAATGGTCGGTCCAACTGTACGAAGTAGAGATTGAACGGATGCACACAGCCCCAACATTGTGCCTGAAGAAGGAAGCAGAAAAGGTGATTGCTTGATAACCCAAGATGAATTAATTAACAGCATTGTACACACTTAACAGGCTGCTCTTCGGCTTTAGAAAACATCATTCTACCGAAACAGCGGTTTGCTTCTTTCTACAAAACAAAACCAAAACTAGCTAAAGGTGGGGTCATTGGGGTGGTCTTCATTGATCTCAAAAAAAGGCATTTGACACCATCAACAACCAGATACTGCTGACTAACCTATCAAATTTTAATTTGTCACCAAGCACGCTAAATTGGATTGAATCAAACTTATCTGTAAGATCACAGTGCGTCAGGATATGAAACAAAATCTACTTTGCGGAATAACAGTCTTGAGGTAGCGCACGGGTCAATGCTAGGCCCACTGCTCTTCAGTCTTGACATAAATGATCTGCCAAACTGTTGTCCTTCAACTGTCACCTGCCAAATGTATGCCGATGATGCCGTTCTATACATCCACGCGAAAAAGAAAAAGACATGCTGCGCAGGAACTCACAGATGCAATGACGAGCGTCAATAACTGGCTTGAAAAATCTCAACTACACTTAAACATATCTAAGACTGTCTGTATGTACTTCTCAAAAAGAGCGACAAATAACAGCGACCCCAACGTTTTCGTCCAAGGAAAAACAATCAATGTAGTCCAAGAATTTAACCACCTAGGCATCACTCTTGACTCTCAACTACAACGACAGATAAAAAATGCTAAATAAAATTACATTCATTCATCTTCCATACTTCCATCCTCAAAATGGTTGCGGGAGTTGCTGGAGCCTAACCCAGCCGACTTTGGACGAAAGGCAGACTACACCCTCGACTGATCGCCAGGCAGTCGTAGGGCACACAGAGACAAACGACCATACAGACTCACAATCATACCGCCACCGGCGGGAATCGAGCCCGCGCCTGCCCACACCGAAGTCCGGCGGGGGAACCTCTACACCACGAGGAAGCTCAAAATTAAAATAAATTAAATTAGTCCACTTTTAGGTTCATTAGAAACAATCTAGCGCCTGAGTCAGCAAAACAATATTTTGACACAATGATCATATCACACATGACTTACTGCCTAACAAGTTGGTCATCGGCCTGCAAAAGAACACTAACACCAATTGAAAGCATTCATAAGCAAGCTCTCAAAGTATTGGACAGAAAACCAAAAATGCACCACCACTGTCAGATATTAAAAAAACACAAACGCCCGAATTGGGACAATACTGTTAAATATCCAGATGCCACCTTAGTTTCCAAAATCTTCCATCACAAAGCTCCTCCTCCACAGCAAGATTTTGTGCAAAAAATGTCCAACGCATCAACAAGGGCTGGTTCTAGATGTGACTGTGTAGTTCCCTTCAAAAAGAGTGCTTTCAGCCAAAGCACCTTCTCTGTCCTTGCCGCACATACCTGAAACTCAATACCAATTAACATACGTGAACTCCCGTCTCTGAACCTCTTCGCCAATCATCTTAAAGCCTGGCTGTTAGACGAACAAAATTGTGATCACAACGCTGTCTAAAACTGTGCTACGTGTGTGTGTGTGTGTGTGTGTGTGTATGTGTCTAGTAAGTGTCACCGTTTATCTTGCACCTACACAAGGGACTAAAGATGGAAATTAGCCCACGGCTACAACCTTACATATTTACATATATATGTTCATTAACATGAATATAGATATGTACATATATGCTGTCCCTTAGCAAATCAATCAATCAATCAATCAATAATAAACGTATCTATAGTTCTCCCATATTAGCTCAGGTTCAAACAAATTGAAATTACCATCAACCATGAAAGGCTTTTCTCCTTTGTAAAATACGCAGCGCATTAGTATTTGTACAGTGTGTCTCCTATCCATCAGCTTGGGTCTTACCTGTGTCAGAGGAAGGGACGCTTTTGGTGAGCAAACTGTCTGTGATAACGTTAAACACACTAAGCGAAAACATCATGGGGACCACAGTGAGGCAGAACTGAAACACATTCTGCATGTACGCCTGTAGGAAAAAAAGACATTTTCAAAAAGCCATTTTCGCATCCATTCACTGTAGTTGAAATGCGTGTGGTTGCCTGTACAAATAGAGAAAGTTATAAGCACAGTGTAATGTGTATGTTTTTTAGTGTGATGGTGTACCTGAGCCAGGCCCACTACAGCAGAAATTCCAATTGACACTAGTAGTAGTGAACTCTCTGAGTATCTTGCTGTAAGTCGCCCTAACACTCCTCCCTGGACCACCTGAACCAAGGAGAGGGATTTATTTACTTTTTTTTCCACAGTTGCACTGGTTTTGCACTCATTGTATTAACCCTTTTTCTGCATGAATTAATGTTCATTCGCCCCTCCAGGTCAAAATGTATTGGATGTCTACAACCGTCAATGGTAGCCAATGAGTTACCCTATTTTCTCGCATGTAAGCCGCACCCTTAAAATTGCCTTAAAATCGTTGAATTTTACAATTTTTCCCATATAAGTCACCCTCCGATTCACAATTGTCACCTCCATATTCATGGTTTTAATCTCTTTGAAGCGAAAATCTTAAGAAAAATCATCGCACATGGAATTTCTGAAATACTGTATGAATCAAAAGCAGATTATTAGGGTCAATATCATAAGGAAGTTAATAATTCATCCAGTGTTTTCTTACTGCAAAACAGAAAATAACCAACAAATAGTAAATGTTAATTCGCCAACATTTACTGGTGAAAGCGTATAGCAGTGATGTAAGTCTTGATTCAGTCATCACTTTTTTACAAAAATGGCTTATATGCGAGAAAATGCGGTAATTAAGCTTTAAATGCACGTGAATGGACCTGAAACGTTTCTATAATTTGGTCAAAATGTATTCACATGCATTTACTTGATCGATTTTTTTCTTTCATTTTTCCTTTGTTTGCAGAATTTCACAATTTTTCCATTTTTTATGTTCTAACACTTTTTTTTCCTGGTTTATGCATTTTTTTCATGTTTTGTGTTTTTTGTAGTGTTTTATGTTTTTTTTTCTCCATTTTTCACAGTTCATGGAAATTTTTTGGGGTGGTTGAAATTTTAATATTCACAGCCGTTCTTCCTGGTAAAGTGAATTAAACGTCTATCATGTCAGCGGCATGCAATGAGCGGAATACTATGAAAATAAAACCAAAAAACATGTTAAAGTGTAAAACTGAGTATTTCTGTTTTGTATTCACTTCAATCATTTATCCACCTTTAAATTCTTACGCGGGATCAAAAATGACCCAAAGGCCTGTTAATCTGAATGTAGGTAATGGTCAGTCACGCATCCTAGAGTTAATTTCGTATTTATTAACATTGTAATTTATGAATACATTCATAATTATAAAAAAATAAAATAAAATGGGGAAATGTATATAGTGTAATAACTGCTAATATTTAGTAAAATTTTATAGTCTGAAGTGTAAAAAAAATGATTTTATAGTACCAAGCAGTCATTTTCCCCATAAACAGTTAAAAAGACTCAAATGTCAACTTTTGAATAGCTGTCCCTGAAAGGGTTACCTTAACATTCCTAATTTGTGCAGTATATGTGATTGCTTGAAAAAAAAATAGACTCACCATCTGGGCTATTCCAAAATATGCCATCATGTACCCATTTGTTTCAGGTGTCAACTTAAAAACCTCAAGTGCAATAATAGAGAACATCACTTGGAAAATGCCTGAAAAAAGACCACAACAAATGGACTTATTCACTTGTATTTATTTGTAAATTAACCTTAAACCCAACATAGCCAGTACAGTGGTACCTCGAGATACGAGCTTAACGCACGACCACTTGCCAACGAGAAGTAGTATATACCCCATTTGCACTGACTAACGGGAAAAAAACACTGAAAAAAATGCAACGCTCCGCCCAGTGCTCGCAGAGACATTACAAAGAGGGAGTTGCGGGGAGAGAGACAGTGCCCATGATGTTCTTATGAGCAGCCTCTCACGTCCGCTGTCTGCTCGTATATCAAAATTTGTCTCGTATCTCAAGATAAATATTTGCCTGAAATTTTACTCGTATCTCGAATTGCTCGTATGTTGGGCCACTTGTATGTCGAGGTACCACTGTATTTGTTTTTATTAACTCATTGGCTGCCATTGACAGTGATAGACATCCCACCATGTTTTTTATTTAATCAGTTTATTATCAATAGACATCAAATTCATTTGAAGAGATAGGGTGGCAGCGAATGGACGTTAATTTGGTGCCAAACCTCCCACTTCGAATGGATTGGAAATGCATTACTGTAAATAGCAACCAATTGATTAAGTATAAATGAAGCAAAACACAATTTTGCTTTACATATACAGTGGTATCTCGAGATACGAGCTTAATTCGTTCCGGGACTGAGCTCGTATGTCGATTTTCTCGAAACTCAAACGAACGTTTCCCATAGAAATGAACTAAAAACAAATTACTTTGTTCCAACCCTCTGAAAAACACCCAAAACAGGATACAGTGGCACCTCGACATACGATCTTAATCCGTTCCGGGACTGAGCTCGTATGACAAGTTTCTCGTAACTCGAGGTAAAGTTTCCCATTGAAATGAATGGGAAACAAATTAATTCGTTCCAACTCTCTGAAAAAAACACCAAAAACAGGATATTGGATTGAAAAAAATGTTTTATTTCTTATAATTCGCCATATATTGACAAAGTAATAAATAACGAGTGGTTTAATAGAAATAAAGTGTTTAATCTAACTAAAATTGGGCGGATTTCGCCGAGGGGAGAGAGAGACGCACAAAAGGGGCGGGGGGCTTCGGTTTGTTTTCAACACGACGCACTCGTAAACAGAACAAACACTCCACCCTCACGTTCGCTATCCATGGGCTGTTTGCTGTCGTACTATTCCCTTCAAAATATTCCGAAAATGATGCACACAAATGTCCTCACAATCGGAGAACGCACGACCACTTGCCAACGAGCAGCAAGCAGTCTTATCAGCGATCGCCCCGCTGCTCATGCGAGCTACAGGGGCGCTGGCTAGCGGCTCCTTTTAGCTTGTAGCATCTGTGTTTGCATCCCCTCGAACGGCGACTATGATAGAGTTTCTACCGGGGATGCTGTTGCGAGCCAGTGCCCCCGATGTTCTTATGAGCAGCCAACGAGCAGAGTCTTTTATCAGCGATCGCCCCGCTGCTCATGGTAGCTTCGGGGGCGCTGGCTAGCGGCTCCTTTTAGCTTGTAGCATCTGTGTTCGCATCCCCGGGGATGCTGTTGCGAGCACGAGTATACTTCATTACCCAGAAAGCCCTCTTTTCCCCGCGCATGGGCGTTGTGCGTTTCCTGGTCTGAATAGCTCATCCGGTGCTCGTAAATATTGTTATACGTACACGAAAGATATGCAAAAAAAAATGCCATGACCACCTGGCTTGGTCGCATAACGAAATTTTGACCGCATCACGGGCGAATTATTCGATCGAAATTTCCCCCGTAAGACGAGCATTCCGTATGACGAACGGTCGTATGACGAGGTACCACTGTATTGCATTGGAAAAACATTTTTATTTGTTTTCATTCGCCATCTATTAACAAAGTAACAAATAACTAGTGGTTTAATAATACTAAAATGTGTTTAATAGTACTAAAATTATACGGAATTCGCTGGGGGGAAGACTGAGAAACGGACAGAGAGGGGGGGACGAGAGGGCGGGACTTTTTGCTCGGCAACGCGCTCGTAACATAACAAACAAATTTAAATGAACTTGGATTACGATGCAGACACACTCAAAAATAAGTTTAATCTAACCTAACACTAAACTTAATTCTAATTTTTTTGACATTTTGATACCTTTCTTCTCCCGTGTTGGCTCTATTTGCCCCGCCTCCACCCTGACTTTCAGATGCAACCTATCGAGGGTTGTTTGCTTTTGTCTTCCCTTCAAAATATTCCCAAAATGATGCACACAAATGTCCTCACAATAGCATAACCCACAACCACTTGCCAACGAGAAGTAGTCTATACAACTCGTATTAGCGATCGCCTCGCCATTCGCAAAGACTAACGGAAAAAAAACAACTGAAAAAATGCAACACTCCGCCCAGTGCTCGCAGAGACATTACACGAGGGAGTTGCGGGGAGAGAGACAGTGCCCATGATGTTCTTATGAGCAGCATCTAGCGTACGCTGTCTGCTCGTATATCAAAATTTGTCTCGTATCTCAAGATAAATATCAGCTCAAAATTTTACTCGTATCTCAAATTGCTCGTATGTTGGTGCACTCGTATGTCGAGGTACCACTGTACTATGTTCACACACGTCAGATTGGGTTATATTTTACATGAATTGATTGGTTGTGACAATTTCACAACGACAAGCATTACCTCAATGATCACAACAAACGAAACATTCATCATTCACTCATCTTCCATCGTAAGGGTTGCCGGAGCCTATCCCAGCTGACTTTGGGCGAAAGGCAGACTACACCCTAGACTGGTCGCCAGTCAGCTGTAGGGCACACAGGGAGACAAACAACCATTCGCACTCACAATCATACCGCCACCAGCAGGAATTGAGCCCGCGCCTGCTCGCACCTAAGTCATGGCGAGTGAACCACTGCACCATCAGGTGGCGCAAACAAAAAAGAGAAATTATTTTTTTCCCCTTTTCTATGTGGACTGAGGCATATTTCACATTTTGAAGTCAAGTAAGAGGAAGCATGAAAAATACTTGAAAAAAATAGCAAACAACAGAAAAATACATCATTTCTTACCTGATGGTAAACCTGCAACAATCTTCACGACAAAAGTTCGTGCCACACCTGGAAATTTCATGAGTCTTGCGATGTGGCCCACGCTAAATATGGATTTGCTTTTGGTCTCAGCTGTAGTGGATTCAAAACACCAAGTCATGACAAAATTCATGCGTAAGAAGCATCTTTTGGATTGGCAACACTTGATAAATGTATCTGATAAGCTCTAATTTAAATCTGTTTTTGGAGTACAGAGCCATTCGGAATTGGCGTCAAAAGACAATGTGACCAGAAATTTGAAAAATGACAAATGAGTTCATCAATGGAAATAAGTAGACAGTTTTCGACTCCCAATGTCAATCTCCAGACTTTGACCCTCTTGAGCATGCATTTTACATCAGTCTTACAATGTCAAACCAAAATGTGTACTCTACAGCAAAAATAGTTGAAGTGGCCTTGCTGTACAATTTCCTGTATACAGTCATACCTCTACTCACGAATGCCTCTAGCTATGAAATTTTCAGGTTACGATTTTTTTTACATGCAAATGAGTGACACGAGATACGAAAAAGATCCAAGTTACGAAATGCCCCCAAAAGTAAATGCATTTCCTTACCCGTTATTTTATTTTGAAAATATTGTCGTGGATGCATTGATTCTCACTTTAGAACATCGCTACCCTCTCCTGGGCTCTCATTTCATCGCTCTCATTCAAGCTCATATAATGACAATAAAAGCATTCAATTCAATTCAATTGGCTCTCTCACAAAATCCACCATCCATGTTTCAAGATTCTTTCTTACATACCTGTCCACCTCGACTAAATGCTCCCCTTAACAATGATTGCAATTCCCCTTATTAAGCGATTAAAAACCATACAAATGCAACACGGCAAATATTTTCAGACACACACACACATGGGGCACAGGTGAAAGTCTAAAATGTAGTACAAAGTGGATGGCGTTCGGCCCTGGTAGAACGGGCTCTTGCCACCATCTGGCGGACAAACAAGGGTATTACGCTTCCCATAATAACGGCCACGGAGGGTACTATTTCAGCGCTGCAGGGCACATTTTCATATGCTTTATTTATTTTAAGACATTAATAAATCATTTCTTTATAAGTTTCTCTCATTTTTGTGTTTCCTCACATCTCTCATACAAAATTGAGACACTGACCAATTTTAACGGGTTTAGTTGGTAGTTATGTGAGGACCGTGGAACAAATTAGAGAATTTACATATAAAGTACACCTCTACTTACAAAATTTTCAAGTTACAAAAAAGTTCTGGAAACAATGAACTTCGTAAGTAGAGGTACGACTGTATTTTATAATTCGACAAATTACAGTACTCATAAATATAAGAGCAAATGTTTGTGTGCGTGCATGAGAGACTTAACTGTGTCTTACAATCATTTTTGGCTGTTGGACTTTTGGTGGTTTGAGGAATGAAGCATAATACCAAAAGGAAACTCAATGTGCTCCCAGCAGCACCGCTGTATGCTGCAAATCTCTCCCTGGGAAATATTAAAAGAAATCAGTGATAGCTGTGGGCAACAAAACAAACTCGCAGACATGCCTTCTAAATTAAAATGGCAACATTTACTATTTGTCTACTAAAGCAACGAGCATTTTTCGTCGCGGGCCATGTCGTGGTTTCGCTTTCATCCGGAGTGCCGTTATGTCTTCCAATTAGGCTGCCAAAATTAATCGATTTTTGGATTGACAGCTTTTCGGATCGTGGAGAGATCATTTATGGACATTAAATCATGTAGTATAATTCTTCTGTGAGCCTCTTAATAGCAACTATTCTGTTGTAATGGGTTTTTTAAAAGTATTTAAAAAAATGTAATGAGAAAAGAGGGCAAATATTAAATCTATCATATGTTTTAACCTTTTGTTTTTTATTTAAAAAGGTAAGAGTAAATATATAAATATATATTTAAAATCTGTTTATTTACAGGGAAAATTAAAAGGGGAAAGAGGAAACATTTTAGATATAATATTTAGATATTTAGAATAAAATCGGATTAAAAGAATTGGATCAAAAGCCCTTAAAATTCAGTTTGTTATAGATCTAAAACAGAATTTTTTAAATGCTTTTTAAATTTAAAAAGAACACTAAAAGAAATACAATTTGGGATTTAAAAAAAATGTATTGTTGATTTAAAAAGGGCATAAGCATGAAATATTCCCAATAGATCTATAATCTTCATTTGATCTTGAACATAAAACAGAAAGTCGGCACTTGTGATTTACTTTCTCGGGCCGCACAAAATGATGCCCCCCGGGCCACCACTTAGACACCTGTGTGCTACATTGATGTTTCTTTGATGAATGCTAAAAATCCAGACAATAAAGGGGAAATAAAATATGAATTAAAGAATGAGACTCACCCATAATTTGTGACAAGATGGCCACCCATAGTGGAGCCAGCTATCATTCCAATGCCGAAACAAAGACCTAACTTGGATAATGCATCGGCCCGTTTTTCAGGTTCAGAAAGGTCCGCTACCACCATCTGAGAAGCTGCACACAAATAATAGTTAGTGATTTTTGACATTCGTTCAAGAGCTTTATATACGACTACCAGTGGCAGGCCGCCAGGGCCTTCAAAGCCTTCTCTGCTGGCCTAAGAAATATCTGAATCATATATTATATTTTGTCCATCAATACCTATTAAATAATTCCAAATTGTCTGTTAGCTTCCTTTTATTGCTTTCCCCCCTGGTTGCACTGCTTCCATATGTGTGTTTTCATATTGAAGCATTTAACCAATCACATTTCAGCCATTATTTGTTGCCAGGGTCAGAAATCTGAGGCCTTCACAATCAGTTCTGCAGGCTCTGCTGCATTAAACAAGCGTCGATAAGACTGTTGCTTTAACCAATCAGATTTCGAGTTGGCAACACCACAATGCCTTGTCGCAAGCGTAGGGATACATCATTGCCTTCTCGCAGGCGCAGGTATACGTCATCGCTTTCACCAACTATGATTGGCTAGTGAATAGCCAGAGCTACCAAACTGTATCTGGAGCGAGCTGCACAAGCAAATAAATTGTTGTGTTGATTTGAAGTCATTTTCAAGACGGACTATGCCAGAAATACGACAGGACAGGCTCGACTTTCAGCATTAGCTTTGATGGCAATAGAAAAGAAGGAAGAAAGAAAGGAGGATGGATATTGTGTACAGTTAAAAATTATTTTTGGTGAGTAAAATATGGCTATATTCCTAAATAATATTTCAATTGTGGGCCAAGTTCTGATATCTGAAAAGCTCCAGTGTTTGTATTTAAGCTCCAGTGTTTGTATTTAAGCTCCAGTGTTTGTATTTAATCACTAAATGCTGCTAGGAAGTGGATTTTACCCCATTTTAGTGCAATTTTTGCCGTTTTGCCATTGACGTCCATCGCTGTCTTTTCCCGGGGAAATCACCCCCTGGCCTGGTTGTAATGTTTGAAAAGCTCCAGTAGTTGTATTTAATCAATAAATGCTGCTAGGAAGTGGATTTTACCCCATTTTAGTGCAATTTTTGCCGTTTCGCGTATGGACGTATATGGACGTATCGACGTTCATCGCTGTCTTTTTCCCGGGGAAATGATACTCCGGGCCCGGTTCTGATGTCTAAAAAGCTCCAGTATTTGAATTTAATCAATAAATGCTGTTTTCGGCTGGATTTTACCCCATTTTCGGGCAAGGTTTGCCGGTACGCCATTGACGTTCATCGCTGTCTTTTCCCGGGAAAATCACCCCCTGGCCCGGTTGTAATGTCTGAAAAGCTCCAGTATTGTATTTAATCATTAAATGCTGCTAGGAAGTGGATTTTACCCCATTTTTGAGCATTGATTTATTGAGTATTTTTATGTGTCGCAGCTGTAGCTGCAGTAGAGGTTTTATAGCCATAAAATAGTTTTTACTGAAGGCGTCACTCGGAAATGCACGGACCGCCACTGACGACTACTGATGATCAATCAGCAGGTAGTACTCAAACATTGTACTGCTACATCCCACAAGAAACGGTGTCTGTAAAGCCTTTTGTAATTATGACTTATAAGTATCAAAACACATGTTCTGCCCTTCTTTAAGCAATAATGTACGTACAGAATGTATTGGTACAGTGGGAACATTTAGCGCATGTTTGACAATCGATATTAAGCACGAAATGATCAAAAACATGAGTAGTGCACACGTGACTGAGCTGGCTCGCCAATACGTGTGGAGAAGCAGGAAGTTCGCCTCGAAAGCCAGGGTGGAATACATTAACCTCTTTGCCTTCGTTATTGCACAAGAAGGTTTAAATTGACTATAACGTAAGATTAAAACTTTTTTTAAGTGTGTATAGGAATCTAAGTTAATTTAAGTAAAATTTAGTTTATGTCTCTCTCTCCCATCTGCGAACTCCACGTTGTATTGAATAATGTGTCGTTTTATTATTAAACATCATAATCACTAGTTATTTGTTACTCTGTTAGTAGATAATGAATTACAACCAATAAAAAATGTTTTTCCATTGCAATATCCTGGTTTTGGTGATTTTTCCAGAGGGTGGGAACGAATTAATTTGTATTTAGTTCATTTCTATGGGAAATGTTGATTTGAGATACAAGTAAATCACCATATGAGCTCAGTACCGGACCGCATTAAGCTCGTATAAAAAGGTATGACTGTACTTTTACTTTTCGAAATTGTCCTGATTATCAGATGATTACTTTTGGAATTTTTGACGAATTGAAAATGAGCTAAGCCTTCATGCTAATTGTGAATCTTAAAAAACAATGCACTCTCTCAAACAAGTATAAATGGATCATACTCATGTAACAGCGTTTCAATGTGTGACGCCGTGGTGAATGAGAAGACAAGAAAGGCTCACCTGGTAGGACGTGCATGACAACAGTGGGGATTTTGTGCACAAAAAGCATGGCAGGAGAGTCTGCTACAGCCAGTAGAATGAAGAAAACAATATTTGCTGCACATGCCAATGACAGTGCCGCACGAGCTCCGATCACATCTGCGAACCTGCCATACAAAGTAGAAAGCACATCAAAATGCATTTAGTTTTTTTTTCCAGGACAAAACTCTTCATCTAAACTACACTTGCCAGCACTTACCGTCCAAACAAAGGACCGCCAAACAACTGTATGACACCGACCATGGTTTGTAAATAACCAAACCATAACGTGTCAAAGCCCAGTTTTCTTGCCAAAAACTGTTAAAAGCACAAAGCAAACATTTATTCATTCATCCATTTTCCATACCACTTATGCTCACAAAGGTCGTGGGGGGTGCTGGGGAGGGGGGTTATAAATATATATAACTATATATATATTTATATATATATATAAATATATATATAACTATATATATTTATTTTTATATATAAATATATATATAACTATATATATAAATTTATTTTATATATATATAAATATATTATATATATACTGTATGTATATATATACATACAGTATATATATATATACACATACAGTATATATACATACATACAGTATATATATATATATATATATATATATATATATATATATATATATATATATTATGTTGTATATATTTATTTCTTCATTTTGAAGGTATCACATATTTAGATTCAAATGTTAATTTAAACGTGATCTAGAATAGTGTCTGTAGCCAAATGCTGCATTGGGGTCATTACCACTTCCGGAATAGTGTCCACTTAGGCGGCATCACGAAAATTTTAAGTCCTCGTCGAGCGAAAGCGAGAGACTTACAGGCGTAATGGAGAACTGCATAAACATCCATGTTATGTCCAAAGCTGCAATTAGATAAACGATGTAAATCGTTGTTTTCCTCTTCATTTGCGTTGCAGCGTTCGATGTTGAGCCAACCCAAGCCGCTTTGTCGCTGGCTTCAGCTCTCCCGAGCATTTTGCCACGAAAACCAAGTTATATTGGATTATTCAACTCAGGTACTTGCTTCAAATTGGAAAATTAGTCTGCGGTGCGAACGACAGCCACTGTTAATTTATGTAGAACAGCTTGAACTTTGGAACGGAAACAAGGGGGAACCTTATAAGAAAATAAAACTACTAAAACCATTAAGAAATGATTAAATGTTATCGTATTGTTAAGACAAACGAAAAACAATAACACATAACAATACAATGGACTTTTTACCTGACTAAAAAAGTAAACTTATAAACATACATATATAAGGCTAGATGTCTAAGGCGGAGTCGGTATAATAAGTAACGACCGGCCATCTTTCGTGGGGAAACTTCTAGCTTCCCCACGCTAGATGGCCGTTCTTAACTAAATTCTATCGAAACAATAAAATATACTTTTCAGCCATTAGTGCACATAACTCGCACTTTTAAAATGAGGTCATATTAAAATAATCACATTGAATTTTATTATACTTATGTTTTTCTGGAACTAGTAATGTTCTTTTAAAAGTTGCATCGTAATTACTACGTTTTTAAAAATATAAGAGTCTACAACCACACTGCAAACTGCAACATAATGCAGTACATTAAAAAATGTCACTATTTTAAAAATAGGCTACATTGCTTGTACTGCTATACTATTTTGAAAGTTAACCCACTACATTGGCTTTTATTTTGTAAGTTGAAGAACCGCCTCATCCCGGAAGCTTGTTTCTGTATGTACAGTGCTGATGAGTCGTAGTGGTTTGGTTGATAGTTTTTGGTGTTAAAGGCGTATTTTTGGCTACTTTGTTGTGTCGTAGTGGCATGTGACTTTATTAGCGAGAACCCGGTTCCAATGCAGATCCTCACGCCTCACGTTTACTGGGCTCAGCGGCACGGAGAGATTTATCTCCGGGTGGAGCTGAGCGACGCCAAGGTAAACTAGTCTCTTGCTTCCTTCCGCTATTCGGCTATCACTTTACAGGAGACCGAAGAAACAACACATTATCCTCCAACACTCGTGACACTTAATACTGTCATGTTAATACGCAGCATCTGTTTAACCAATGTGCTGTAAAAGATGCATGAGTTTTTTATGAAAGTACCGGCTTTTGTTCAGTCTTTCCAGTGGAAATCGGAAGTACGGTGACAGTAAAACCCTTTACTTAGTATACTTGAATAATAGCCAATATTTGTTCTCATCTCATTTTCTGAACCTCTTTATCCTCACTAGGGTCGTGGGGGGTGCTGGAGCCTATCCCAGCTGACTTCAGGCCAAAGGCGGGGGACGCCCTGAATCGGGGGCCAGCCAATCGCATGACACAAGGAGACAAACAACCAGGGGCAATTTAGAGTGTCCAGTCAGCCTACCATGCATGTCTTTGAAATGTGGGCGGAAACCGGAGTACCTGGAGAAAACCCACGCAGGCCCAGGGAGAACACGCAAACTCCACACAGGTGGACCGACCTGGATTTGAAGCCAGGACCCCCACTGTGAGGCTGCCGCGCTATCCACTCACCCGCCGAGCTGCCCCCAAAATATGTTATAGTTAAACATTGTATTTTGATAAATACCAAGATAATCTGCCTACTGTCATGGCAAAGTAGGCATTGGTTCTAAACTAGGTGTGCCAAACTCATTTTAGAATGCAGACACCATGAACAATGAAAAAAAACATTGCTTGGATTGTTTGGATGACATAGAAATCCCTAAATTCCTTGCAATTGTACATTGAGTAACATTGCCTACTATTTTCTCAAGCACTTGTGCACAAAGAGGTGGGTCGCATTTGCTTTGCACCAAAATAGAATTCCGTGTGTAAAAATGAACCAAAACATTATTGCTGTGCAAAAGAACTCCTGGAGGGCAAATTCGATTTTCCTTCACGCCCCTTTTCTAAATAATTAAGAGATGCTCAAAAATAGTTGTCAATTATTTTTGAAGGTCCCAGAAGGCGTAGGTACACAGTGGCTTAGGTATTAAATGATTTAGTCTATATAGAGATGGAATTTTTATTATATTGTGTTCACTTGTGTTTTTATCATGTTTGCTCCATGTGTTTCAGAATCTTGAAGTTAATCTGCAAGACAACACAATTCAATTTAGAGGTTTGTATTCATTTGCACTTAGACCAGGGGTCGGGAACCTTTTTGACAGAGAGAGCCATAAACAATTAATATTTTCTAATGTTATTTCTTGAGAGCCATTCTCGGAACTGAAAAGTAAAACATTATGAAAGTGTAATTTTTATTTTTTTTGTCATTTCATCACTTTTAATGTACAAAAAGTCTCTGATTTCTTTTGACAACATTGTTATGTGGTGGCTTACAAAATCAGTATCAATGATATCATGCATGCAGAAGAGTAATAAAAAAAACAAAATTATTATTAAAATAGGGGTACAGGTAGTGTCGACGCCGCAGTGACGCTCTTGTTAGTGCGTTCGGGACTCAGCTCTCTCACCAATGATTTCCATATTTTACCTCACAGGTTAGTGGAGAGCCATATGTACCCATGGAAAGAGCCACATATGGCTCCCGAGCCATAGGTTCCCTACCCCTGACTTAGACGCTTGTATCTCTCTAAAAGGGAACTCAAACCAACGTGGCCAGATAATGTTTATATATACAGTAATACCTTGACATATGAGTGCCCCGACATACAAGGAATTTGACATCCGAGTAAAATTCCGAGCAAATATTTACCTTGAGATACGAGACTAATTTTGAGATTTGAAACATTCTGATTCGCAGTCTCCAATATTACTTTTTTTAAATTAAAAAGTGTTCATAACATTCTTATTTTCCACAGCACAAGGCCATGGAGCTAAAGGAGATAATGAATACAAGTTTAGTTTGGAGTTCTTGGAAACCATCAGACCTGAGGTATTTTTTTTAAATTTCAGTCCGTTATTTACAGCAGTCTTAGGTCGTTGTTGGTGACCATGTTTGTCTTCTGTGTGTCCCTTGACACTCCAGCTCCTCTGAGTTTGTCTTTTTATTGCCTCCATTTGGGAAATTTACATCAGAAATCTGTCTTCGCTTACTGTGCAAACAGAGCCATTCATAATTTATCCTGTCATGTCCATAAATGTTGACAGAATTCTGATCTTCTCTGCTCTGAATACAACCACATTGTGTTTGAAATGAAAGTTGACCTTGCACACTGCCCTTATTGAAGAAGATTAAAATGCATCTGTCTGCTGAAAGTCAACCCTTGAGAAAACTTGTTGATTGAGACTGATAAATTTGTGTTTTTGTTCATAACTATGTTCCAATCAGATTGAACATAAATCAACACAACGTCAGGTAGACATTAAAATCAAAAAGCAGGAAGAGCGCTGGTGGGACCGTCTGACACTGCAGGAGAAGAAGCCCCTGTTTTTGGCTCCTGATTTTAATCGCTGGCTGGATGAGTCTGATGCTGAGATGGAACTTCAGGCCAAGGTATTCAACTTTTTCCAAACTAAGTTATTCCCACATGAAATACTGTTTAAAAAAACCTGGACAATAAGACTCGTGCATACATTTTTTGAATAATAAAACTGTAATGTGTATTGCTTAATTATTTTCCTTTTAAGGAGGAAGCAAAGATAAACAAGATAAACGTGGAGTCAAGAGTTCGTAAAGACCGTGAGTTCTGTTATAAATCAATCACACAATTTAAAAACTAAACAGTCCGCATCACTTTTCTTTCACTTCTCTCTTTGTCTACAGCCTATCTCGGCCTGAAGAGAGGATACTTATTCATGTACAATTTGGTACAGTTCCTTGGATTTTCCTGGATTTTTGTCAACATGACCGTACGACTCTTCCTTCTTGGTCAAGGTTTGTAGGACATTGCCAATATGAAGCATCTTAACAATGTAAAGTCTTGTGTATTCCATGAAGAGAGAAAAATAAAATAAAAAAAGAGGACAAAATAATGCAGCACACCATTTTATTTATGGCGAGTAATGTATAAATATCAACCATGTACATACTCGCTCTAGCCAATACGAGAATCGTATCTGGGGGTAATGTGCATTTGATTTAAATTCTGATTGGTCAAATGCAAATAAACTCAATGGAGTTATTAATTTATTGCAAGCCTTATTAATACGCTAATTGTGCATGACAGTACGATGTTGATATATTTCAGACATACAGCATGTAGCTCTACTTAAAAGTAGGGTAATCCCTCGAATATCGCGGATATTGTAAACTAGACATGGCCGTGATAATTGATCACCCCTCGTATTACTACCATACTAAATGAAAAATCGCAAAGTAGGGTCACTCCTATTATAACTACTTTTTTTTTCAGTGCTGAGTCCTATTATCAAGCGGAAGACAGGGGAGTGGCTTCCGCTTGCGAGTTTCAGCGTGGATTTTTATGAACTTACATTTAAAAAAATAATAATTACTAGCAGAAAAAAATCACGAAGAAGTGAATTCTCGATAAGTGAAGTCGCAATAATCGAGGGAAGACTGGATAAGCATATGAAAAGACTAATGTATAAATATAAGGTATATAAATAAAACATGTAAATACTTCAAATAGTGAAAACTCACAAACCCACAGTGAAAATAGTTCCTCTCCGCTTGATATAAATAAAAAAACAGGTTAATGGGAGGTTGAGTCCAAGTCTTGAAAGGGTAGCCCGCTTTTAGCGAGGTATATCTTAGTGTTCAGGATGAAACAGTTTGTGATGGCTTTCGTGATCAAGGCTTTCCGGTTGCTCATTTAGTATACAGGCAGCAAGGCTTTGTTCTTAGTTGTATTAAGTTAATTCTGTCTTCTTGTGGCCATGTCTGGTCTACATTATCCGCGATATTCGACGGATTACTGTACTCGTCTCACTAAGCGTGCGATCGAAACATGTTCGGTAACAAAATAACCTAAAAAACACCATTGTCTGTTATAAATGAATCAGTTAAAACATAGGCTTTGTTCTTGTTTTTTTAAAGCATGAGGATGGTCGAACTTGTTGATTAAGGCTGGCTTTACCATGAAGCCAGCCAGCAGCATACAAGAGCACAGTGAGAGTTTATTATGATTATGCAAAGTGATCCGGTTCAATGTTTCCCCACAGAATCATTTCATGATACCTTTCATGCAACTGCTGATGTGATGTACTTCTGTCAGATGTTCGCTGTGCTGGAGGTGATCAATCCTTTGTTAGGCTTGGTCAAGACTGGCTTTTTTCCAGCCATGATACAGGTGAATGTCTAATGTGTTTTGACTCACTTTTGTAATCTTTACGTCTCGTCTGTGATTGATTTCTATTCATTGTAATGTGGCTCGCCGCAGGTAGCGGGGAGGAATGTCATTTTATTTGTCATCTTTGGCTGCTTAGAAAAGATGCAGAACAAACCCGTTGTCTTCTTTGTGTTCTACCTGTGGAGCACCATTGAAATCTTCAGGTGAGGTAGCAAGAGATAGATGCCGATGAGCCCCTTTCTGATTGATTCTGGTTTTCATTCCTAGGTACCCCTTCTACATGCTGGCTTGCATTGGAACTGAGTGGAAGCTGTTGACGTGGCTCAGATACAGCCTTTGGATCCCACTGTACCCACTTGGGGTGGTCGCTGAAGGTAATTGCGAGGGGTTTTAAGCCTCAAATTACACTGCTTGCAGTTTGTTTGCGTTTACGACGTCACAGGTATTCTCTAGGATATTAATCAATCTGACAAATTCCAACACCTGCGAAATGTCTACGACGGATGTAATCGTAGTTATGATGCACGTGTTCATTTTTTACCGACATTGCGGCCCGACCACATGAGATTGACACAATTACCCCGTGCTAGAAAGGAAGTTTAGCTCTGATATAAAATAAGACTTTCGGTTTCCTTGTAAAACAATGCAGTGTTGTCAACGAGGCTTGCAAAGTCTGTCCATACTTTCCATTTTCATGAAGACATAAGATATTCTACTTTTTTTCATGAGCTTGTAATGTCATCATGCAAACTCTGAAAACAATGTAAATTTTATTTGTTTCATGATAAAACAATGAAACAAAGGTTGCACCTACCGTATTTACTCGCATATAAGCCGCCCCCGCATATAAACCGCATCCTTAAAATTGCCTTAAAATTATTGAATTTTACAATTTCTTCCATATAAGCCGCCACCTGATTCACAATTTTCACCTCCATATTCATGGTATATATCATGAGGAAGTTAATATACCTGTCTTTGTAAATGCAAAATATCAAATTATTCTATTTGAAAAAAGAAAAAAGTCTATCTTAATGATAACCTAATGCTTTTTAATGACAGAAATTACAATTTTCTTACCATAAGTTTAAGATGTTGTGGCGGGCAAATTGCTTCTAATATCAAAATATCTCTAATTTTTTGATAGTTCATATTATTGCAATAGTTGTCACTTCCGAACAAGAAATACAAAAAAAATAATGCGGAATTTTGTTTTATTTCATAATCACAAATATACAATCATCTCCTTTTCATGTTCTGAAAGGAAGGGTCTTGCCTGCACAAAGACAAATTCAAAAGGGAATTAATGTATGCACAACCATGAACTGTGTCCGTAGCGGTATAGTGTTCGCCAAGTCTCTGGGTGCAATAATAGCATGGGATACACATTACGCAGGTGTCAACGCTGATATTTTAACCAATCAACCGCAAGACCTTCAATCAGCCTTAAGAACTATTGGGATGTGCTGAAATGGTAAAAGCTACGAACACATAAAGGCTACTCGAGTCTGGCCAGTCAGAGCACGTTTAATTTGGTAAGACGGTGGCGCACTAGGTAAGATGGTGACGCCCTGAATGAGGAGTGACAGGCACTAGTGAGTTTTTTCACATTTTATTCAAGATGGGGTTTTTTTTGAATTTCATTCATAGACGTCAAAATTAATTCTGTTTAGCGTTCTAGTATTCTTTTCTTTATTTTGGAAATAATTATCGTATCGGCCGCATTGTCGTTATGCGTCATGGCGTTTCGGAGTTCCGTCTTTGTCACCTTGCAGTTTCGTGCATGTCATCTAAATATAATAATATATTCAGTCATCATTTTTTCGTCCGACAAATGCAGCTTCTATGCGAGTAAATACGGTATCCATCATGGTAGTCACAAAAGCTTTTGCCACTTTCATGTTTCTGTGGAACACACGTTATTGTGAGATTGCCCCTGAATTTGTGCGTTTTCATGAGAGCCTTCGTGATTTCCTCCGTCTGATCGCTGCAAACATTTGCAACCGGTGGACTTTGGCCTGAGACACTTTTGTAGTCGTGATGCAGACGCTTCCAGTGTGTTTGCTGGGTAAGAGTGTGTCGCGTGTTGGTGACAGCTTGTCTTTCTCCGGATCTGTGCAGCTGTGGCTGTGATCCAGTCCCTCCCCATATTTGATGAGACACGTCTCTTCAGCCTACCTCTGCCCGCGCTGCTGGGACACCATTTGAGCTTTTCGTATACTCTGCAGCTCTACTTGGTACTCATGTTCCTTGGTAAGGGGGAAACCACACACTTGCGACCTTCTTTAAGACCTTTTATTTTTCTCACAGAAACTGGTAACCTAAGAGTTCATGGGTGGGCAATCTATTCCACAAAGGGCCGTAGTGGGTGCCGGTTTTAGTTGCAACCCATTGGAAAGATACCTTTTCACCAATCTGGTGTCCTAAAAGTGCAGTCAGTGGATTGCACAGTGGAACAAAAACCTGCACCCACAGCGGCCTTTGAGAACCGCTTTGCCCACCCTTGCCTTAAATACACGTATGATAGTGATTTGAAGCTACAAATTTTTACCATTAATGTATTTTCTGTGCTTATAGTGTAATTGAGCATTTTTTTCTTCCCCAGGACTCTTTATCAATTTTCAATATTTATACAAGCAGAGGAGGAGACGTTATCGATCAAGAAAAAGGAAAGTTCACTAACGGAACAGGGTCAAACATACTCTGAGTTCCAGCATGGTTGCTTTCTTTTCTTTTCTCTTTTATTTATTTATTTACATACTCATTTAGACACCCTTTCTTGTAATACATACTAGTGTTGCACCGATACTACTGTTTTATGGGTACCAATTCTGATAACTGACTGTCTGGTATCAGGAGATGCCAATGGTGTACCGATACCACGTTTTTTGACAAAATATCCCAAAATAAAATAATTGACTTCATACTTACATTAATGATAAGTTATTTCAATCATTGCTTGGTCAGACACAGCTTAACTCATTGACTACTATTGATGGCGCTTGACGTCCAACTCATCTGAAGTAGGAGAGATTGGGGGCAAATGAAAGCACGCTCTGCTATTGATCAACTTATTTAAAGTCACAGCAGAAATTTGATTGAACATCACACAATTGGACATCTTTCATCGTCTTGTATGGAGTGCTGACCGGCTGTTGGAAACTATATCTTTAAGTGTACATATTGTGCAGCATCTGCACAATATAGCTTAGTAGTCCCTAATACCGATGACATCATTTCAGTGCCATATCGGTGTAACACTAATACATATACAGTGTTACCTCTACATACGAGCTTAATTCGTTCCGGGACTGAGCTCGTATGTCGATCTTCTCGTAACTCGAACGAACGTTTCCCATTGAAATGAACTAAAAACAAATTAATTTGTTCCAACCCTCTGAAAAAACACCAAAAACTGGATATTGGATTGGAAAAAATGTTTTATTTCTTCTAATTCGCCATCTATTAACAAAGTAACACCTAACTAGTGGTTTAATAGTAATAAAATGTGTTTAATAGAACTAAAGACGGATTTCGCGGAGGGTACACAGACGAACATAGAAGCAGGCGGCGGGGGGGATTCGGTGGGACTTTATCCACGGCAACGCACTCGTAACCGAACAAACAAATTAAAATAAACTTGGATTAATATATACAGACACACTCAAACATACGTTTAATGTAACTTCACACAAAACTGATGTAACGATCGCGCCGCGTCGTCGTGGCACGATCGGGAATGGATTCGGACCCAGGCACGGGGAAGTAGGATTTGACGAGGTATTAGCTTCAAAGCAACATCTTTAATAACTCAGAAGGGATCTTACAAAACAACGAGGACTTGTGAAACGAAAGCGATACCAAATCGGAAACAGGAGAACGAGAGGTATCGAGGAGAAAGGTAGCGTGACTGCATGGCTACTGAATGCACGCAGTGACTTCCAGGAACATGCAGGAATTGTGCAGGAGCGTGCAGGAATGATCTGACAATGATAATAGAACTAATTGGTGTTTAAATACTAACTCAGGAAGTCATCCACAGATTGATTCCAGCTGCTCTGCCTCTACGGCAGGCCAGGAGGGACAAAACGGGGCGCTCCTGACAACTGAATTCTAATTTTGTTTTAATTTTTTTGTTCTCCGGGTTGACTCCACCCGAACTTTCAGCAGGAGTTTTTAAAACGAACGCATCAAGAGTTGTTTGTTTTTGCCTTCCCTTCAAACTATTTCGAAAATGACGCGCACAAATGTCCTCACAATACGATAACGCGCGACTACTTGCCAGCTTGTCAGGGTGCCGATTTTCTACAAAATTAGAAAACTCTTGCCACTTCGCTAGCACGTCTTTGATATCCTTTGTAGCGAGGCGGCCCCCCTCTTCCACCTACTCCTCGCTACTGAGTTACGGCAACACCTCCAAATGTTCAATCTCCGGGAGCTCGATTAAATCCTTTGTCATCAATTCTTCGTGGTGCTCGGCGATTAGATCATTCACCTCTGCCTCGTTAACCTCCAACCCCAAGGAATTTCCGAGTTACACGATATCATCCATGACAAAATGCAAGCTCCACCCAGTGCTCGTAGATATCTGTTATACACAAAAGAGATGCAGCAAAAAAGACAGTGCGCTACAATGATAAACAGCCTCTCATGTCATGGCCACCTGGCTTTCTCCATCTCGAAATTTTTCTCGTATCCAGAGCTAATCATTTGCTCAAAATTTTCCTCGTATCTCGAGCATCTCGTAGGTAGAGCTGCTTGTATGTAGAGGTACCACTGTACTGGTTACTAATGAATGGTTGCTTGGCCTGTTTTTTGTTTCCACTTCTATTTAATTTTCCACTCTACAGATGATTGTTTGACTCTTTCATGTTTTATTGTATTTTATTAGTGTAAACATGTATTTGTAGTGGTATCTGCATCAACTTTTAGAAAAAAATTCACCTCTGAACCCCTTTAAAAAACACACAATACTACTTAGCACCAAGTAGATCATAATTTAGAGACAGAAGTCAATGAGGTCCAACTGTTCATAAGAATTATGTTGTATTACTGAAATAATTATATTTAATGTAACATTTTAGAAAATTCACATGAATGTAAAGAAGTTTAACTCCATTAAACCTGGGTTAAATACAATTGAGCTATACGGGATCTGTGTTTCTTTTTTCTACCATCAATGTGAGCCTGTGCATTATATTTGATATCTGTACCAAACTGGTCATTTACAAAATTCAATAAGATACTTTGGTGGTGGGGTGGGGGCATACAGGATCCTTTTCCTACCCTTGTGTGAGTGCTGGGAAAAGCCATCTTGTAAAAGGAAACGGTTAAGTTGAAGCGTCCTTCACTGGAAAACACTGAGTTTATGATGTTGAGCACAGTGATAGACTTGCATCCAGAACAGGTTGTGGTTCCTCTTCCGCCCAAGTCAGCTTGGATATGCACCATCCTGGTAGAGAAAAGCAGTCGAATAAGTCAGTGGTTAATGCAGTTAAACAGTAATCCAATTATTTATTGTGTAACATTTTCATGCTTCTAAAGTTAACTGTGCACAGCAGCACTATTTCCATGTAACGGCTGCTGTTTGTTAACATGCTTCCTTTGAAATGTATTCCTCATACACGCTCATACTTATTTAATCTCTATTCAACCCCCAATCCTTTCTGGGCATTTATTGGTACCACTGATGGCCCTAATCGAATTAAATGAATTAGATTGAATCTGTTCAACAACACCATAATAAAAAGTCTCAGAGGCTAAAAGAAAAAAAAAAGATTAAATACATATATGTATATTTCCCTATCTTGGGAAGGGGCGACACGTGGTTGTAAACGAAATCTCGAGTAGTAGATATCAGCATGTTATTGATTAGTACTAGGCAAAAGTGATGCATGCATTTTAATCCTGTATTCCCATACGAGTATCGGTATATGAAGATGCAACTCAACTTTTGAATACAGTCGTACCTCTACTTAGGAAATTAATTGGTTCCAGAATTTTTTCGTAACTTGAGAATATCGTAAATAGGTGTGCTTTATATGTATATTCTCTAATCCGTTCCATGCTCCTCTCACAACTGCCAACTAAACCCTTTAAAATTGGTCAATGTGTCCCAATTTTGTATGAAAGATGTGAGGAAACACACAAAAGTGAGAAAATTATAAGGAAATGATTTATTAATGTCTTAAAATGAATATAATGGCCAAAAATCCCTGTGAAAATGTGCCCTGCGCTGCTGATATAGTTCCCTCCATGGCCGTTATTTTGGGAGCCGTACTACTCGTGTTTGTCCGATAGATGGCGGCAAGAACCCATTCTACCAGCATCGCAAGCCATCCACTTTGTAATACTACATGCATTTTAGACTTTTACGGGTGCCCTGTGTGTGTGAAAATATGTGCCGCATGTTTGACACAAATAAAGACATCAGACTCATCTTTGGCGTTCTTGCAAGAGAGAATCGATCCTGATGCGCCTTCGTCCAAGAATCATTCTGCCGTTAAATGCATCTCTCTCGCTGTGTATTACATTAGATTTACAACATGCATCTCAGTTCTCAAAACAATTAAAGGTCTACCGGATCTTCCCAAGGGAGCGGTGTGAACCACACTGTGAGAAGTCAAATGCCCAATCCAGATGATGTCAGCCAGCCACCCCCTCCCTGTCAAATGGACTGGACATCCAGCGCCGTCAATGGGTCTGAAAGAAGAACATTCACTGCCAAATCTCCCAGTTGGAAGGAATTGTACGTCCATCCTTGTCAATAGGGGTGGTCCAGCGACTGAGTGGATAGCGCGTCGGCCTCACAGTGAGGGTCCTGGGTTCAAATCTAGGTCGCTCCACCTGTGTGGAGTTTACATGTTGCCTGCGTGCGTTTTCTCCGGGTACTCCGGTTTCCTCCCACATTTCAAAGACATGCATGGTAGGCTGATTGAGACTCTAAATTGCCCCTGGGTATGAGTCTGAGCGTGAATGGTTGTTTGTCTCCTTGTGCCCTGTGATTGGCTGGCCACCAATTCAGGGTGTCCCCCGCCTGTGGCCAAAAGTCAGCTGGGATAGGCTCCAGCAACCCCAGCGACCCTAGTGAGGATAAAGCGGTTCAGAAAATGAGATGAGATCTTGTCAGTGGAAATGAACAAATTAAGAGTCCAGGGCACACTTGCCAATGTCCACAAGTGTAAATCTAGGGTAGTCAGAAGAATGTTTGCCTTATTGATTTTTATCAATGAATGAAATGAACCCTTAGGGATGTTTGCCTTGAAATCCTCTTACAGCGCGGAGCCTTGTTCAAGCATTGACACGCCGGAGGCAGCATCATCCTGAAAAGCAGACTGCGTGCGTTTGAGTGGCGACAAGTGAAGCTCACCCAGCGGAGAGAAGAGACAAGGAGACCTCTGCTTCTTTCACCAAGGTGGGATATGTCTCACTTTCATTTTTCCTCCTCCCTTCTTAAATATGAGCCGTGCCGTTCTATTGCGAGTCGTTTTGGGCAAGATAATGTCTCAATTGGTCTTTTCTCCTTGGCGAGCATCATAAAGACAAGTCCAAACGAGCGTGTTGAAGCAGTGCAAAAAGGCGCAGAAACTGTCTTCTGTGTAGTCATAGTAACAGGTGGCTGTTTGCATCTATCGCTTCACTATTAGCTATCTACAGCTATGCACTTGGAATTATGGACTGCACTTGTTAAGATTAGGGGTGCGCCGACCACAATTTTCTGGCCGATTAGTGACATGTTGATTTCAATTTTTGACAATCACATTTTTTCATAAATAGCCTCCAGCTTTAAAATCATTGAACATTATATAAGTGTTTACCGAAACAGTTTAAAAAAAAGTGAGTCAGTCGCTACAGTGGGCAGATACCGTATTTACTTGCATATAAGCCACCCCCGCATATAAGCCGCATTCTTAAAATTGCCTTAAAATTGTTGCATTTTACAATTTCTCACGTATAAGCCGCTACCTGATTCACAATTTTCACCTTCATATTCATGGTTTTAATAGGGAGTACAAAGGTGTTACTTTGAAGGGAAAATCTTAAGAAAAATCATTGCACGTCCTATTTCTGAGATACTGAATGAATCAAAAGGACATTATTAGGGTCAATACCATAAGGAATTAATTCATCCAGTAATAGTTGTTTTCTTACTGCAAAACAGAAAATAACCAACACAAAGTAAATGTTACTTTGCAGACATATACTGGTGAAAAAGAGTATAGTCTTTTGCGCATGTAAGCCGTACCCTTGATTCAATCATCATTTTTTTTAGTTACAAATACGGATTATATGCGAGAAAATACGGTATTCGAAAGTTGACACTTAAAATCTTTAGCACATCGTAGCAAAAGTTCAACAAATTGATTTTTCATAAGTAGAGGTATATTTTACATTGAATTAGCATAATCGTTCCACAATCCTTTTTACTGCTCACAATAAACCCTTTGAAATTATAAAAGTATTCAAATTTTGGATGAAATGTGTATGTATGTATCCAAAAAGTGCAAAAATATAAGAAAACAATTTCTTAATCTATTAAAATGACGCGACAAAACAGAACCAAACAAAATCAAAAGGACAGCACCTTAGTTCAATAATGCAATCGCTGAAGGGGTTGGTCTCAAGCCCAAATCTCTCTTGCTCCCACGAGATGCTACTTGTGGTGCATTCGCGGGCACACGGGCTGATGGGTGTGCAACAGCACCCTGATTGTAAAGCGTTGTATCATGGGCTATGTAGCTTGGGTGTTACTAAAAGGAGTGCAACTCGTGAATATGCCTTGCATGATAGCAGCAGAAAGTGAGGTCTGTGGCAAGTGTTGTAGCTTTCCTTGTTATACTATGTGCAATACCTCTTTAGATGTTTTGTAACTTGGAAAAATGATTGTATCTTGGAATAATAATTTACATAGTGTTTTGTAACCTGAAAAATTTGTATCTTGAAACATTCGTAAATAGATGTATACTAGTGCAGGGGTGCTCAATATGTCGATCGGGAGCTACGAGTTGATTGCTAAGGTGCTATTGGTAGATCGCATGACAGTAAGATTTGAACCAAGGATTGGATATGTAGTAAAATTTGACATGGGACTTGAGCTGGGAACCACGCCATCGTGAGTCCAAGCACCATTACTGCCTGCCTGCACTATTTTGGGTCCAACTGGCATCAGGTATATCAGCAGCATACATAACTGCTGAGCTTTGTCAGGGGCCCAAAATAGAGTAGATCGTGCAAAGATGGCTCCTGGAAAAGTAGATATTTGAGCAAAAAAGTTTGAGCACCCCTATATCGTTCTATATTCTTTGGGTCACTTCAAACTTGAAACATTTCTGACTCATAAATGTTGTTTTTCCTCACCACATAGAAGTGCTGAAACCATGGAGGATTGCATATGACAAGTTTCCTTTTTGGACATGAGGACAATAAAGGTGGCCCCTCGTCTGAGGAGACTTGGATCCCAGCGTGCGCTTTTTTTCATCTCACTTCTACTGTTGTGCATCCTCTATACACTGACACTGAAAGCCAGGCAGCCAGAATTCGGCATTTCCACGCGGGAAATTTTGCAAGAAAAAGTTGGTGACGATGGTGTTGGAGAGACCGGCATTGGAGAAGTTAGTGTAACGCTGGAGCAGG